>NC_086445.1:546847230-546999730 GCF_028390025.1 Pseudophryne corroboree
AGCTGAAGCCTATGCGCATTTCACTCCTAAATGTATTGTCTAGGGGTTTGAGTTTTATCCCTACCCCCAAATTTAGTGACTTTGAATGGTCTATTGATAGGTTTAAAATGGGTAGAAAATTGAGACTTGCTGAGAAATTTGAGAATGTGAAATCTAATACCGAAGCTGTTAAATTATTCAAAAATAAAAGTACCTATGATCCTATATCGCATAATCCAAGCATAAGGACCTTCACCAGAATGCTTGATTCTGATATTAAGAAATCCCTAGCCAAGCAAAAAAAGATCAGGTATAATCTTTCTGCAGTAGAAAGAAGGGCACTATATGAAATAAAAAAACAACCCAAACATCACTGTGAGACCCGCAGATAAGGGGGGAGCAGTTGTTGTATTAAATACTACAGATTATGACACTGAAGTACAGAGGCAATTAGCAGACACTGAGACAAATAGGTTATTACCTGGAGATCCAGGTTTGGCCTTTAAAAAACGTCTAGATAATGTCTTAGACATGGCATTTACCCAAGGATGGATAGATGAAGACACTGTTGGTTTTCTGAAGACAGACTTTCCAATTACTCCCATTATATATTTGATACCAAAAATACATAAAACTTTGGACAGGCCTCCTGGCTGTCCAATTATATCTGCACGTAACTCACTTTTTTCTAAAGTGGCACAATATGTTGATAGCTTTTTGCAGGTCTGTGTTAGGAAAACCAACAGCTACTTAAGAGATACGGAAGATTTTTTGAGACTACTAAATCTACAATCCCATGTTGGCCAGAGGATTCTGGTCACCATGGATGTAGTATCACTGTACACGGTAATACCCCATACGGAAGGGTTAGCCATGACTAGACGAGCGTTGACTGCATCACATAAGGGCTCCCCTCCGGTTGACTTCTTGATGGATCTGCTGGAATTGATCCTGACCTGTAATTATTTCACGTATGGGGGGCGATACTATCTCCAAACGGCTGGTACAGCGATGGGGAGTAATATAGCCCCATGGTATGCAAATCTATATATGGATGCGTATGAGACTATGAACATCATCCCGCCGTTTGGGGATAGTATCGCCTTCTATCGAAGATTCATAGATGATGTTTTTCTTATATGGGTGGATACCCAGGAAGCCTTAATGAATATGGTGGAGTATTTGAATGGTCTTGAATCAACGATTAGGTTCACTATGCACTCGAGTACTGAAACAGTAGATTTCTTAGATGTCAGTATTTACACCACCAATGACGGCTATGGTTTCAGATTGTATAGAAAGCCGACTGACAGGAACACCTTACTGTCATTTGACAGTCATCATCCTGGTTCATTGAAGCAAAATCTACCCATATCTCAATTTTTAAGGGTTCTCAGAAATAATTCGGATGAAGAAGTGGTTGTCAAACAATTGGAGGAGATGAAAGTGAGATTTGAAGCAAGGGGATATGACAAACAGACCATCAGCAGATGCCTACATAAAGCCAAAAATATTCATAGGGGAGCCTCACACAAAAAATGCAGGGAGGATAGTCCGTTTGTTATCTCCACTACATTTAATACGGCCGGTCCGGCTATTCGAAAAGTGGTCAGAAAACTATGGCCAGTAGTAAAAACAGATCCGGCTTTTATGAAAAAACTACCTGACAAACCATTACTAAGCTTCAGACGTGCTCATAATCTAAAAGACATCCTGATGCAGCCGGACAGATCAATGCCACAAGCCTCGGATATGTGGCTGATGCCTAAGAAATTAGGATGTTTCAGGTGTATAAATTGCACCATATGTAGAAGCATGACCACAGGTCAATTTTTCCATCACCCACATACAGGAGCGAAAATATCTATTCGCCATAGATTGACATGTACCTCTGACTATGTGGTGTATACCCTGACGTGTCCATGCTCCTTAGTGTATGTGGGAAAGACTATTCGTCCATTCCGCGAAAGAATGGCCAACCACCGACTTTCCATCAGGAATGCTATAACAAGTGGCACCTCAGATAAACCTGTGGCCAGACACTTTTGTGAAGCACGTCATCCTTTGGCATCCCTGAGGAGTATGGTGATTGACAGAGTGGAGCTGCCAAAAAGAGGTGGAGACCGAGCGAAACTTCTACTGAAACGAGAAGCTGCGTGGATTCATAGATTGGACACAATACGACCTCGTGGCCTTAATGATGGAATACACTATAGTATTTTTTTGTAATGACGGTCCCATGATGGCTCCATGGTTATTTCTTTATTTATTTTTTATATATATATTTTTTTTTGTTCCTGTCATCGGTTATTTAATTTTTCTTTTGTTCTATACAATCCTTGAAACCGAAAACCAATATGAGATATAGGATCCTATTGTACACATAAGGGATCCCTGAGGAATCATATATTAATGATTGGGACGGGATCCATCGTATGTGTATAATTAGGACCAAGTAATAGATCTTGAATTGTTATGTGATGGTCTTTATAATGATACTCCGTATATCTTATTCTCCTCTGACAAAAACTTACTCCCTCTGCAGCCTTAATTAGATATATATGTGTGTATATTTTTTATATACACACATGTCCTATTTAGGTGATTACATATACTATATTGCTAACTGTGCATTATAAACTCAATAGGAATGTGGTGCGCCCTTAAGACGCACCTCTCTCTGTGGTAGTGGCTTTTTGCGTTCCACGACCCGGATGTCCGATTTACGGTGGAACGCATTTGATCACACTGGGCCTGTTATTAAATAGCGCCTTGAAGAACTGAGTATGTGGTGAATTTATGCGTTCCACAGTCCGGATGACTGGCCTATGGTGGAGCGCATCGGATCTCATTAAACTTGTTGCCGGGTAGCGCCTTGAAGCTCCGATCATGTGACCTTTTGCGTTCCACAGTCCGGATGTCCGGCCTATGGTGGAGCGCATCGGATCTCACTAAGTTTGTTGCTAGGTAGCGCCTTGAAGCGCCGATCATGTGACCCGCCACTTGAGGACACACTATGATGATGTCCTGTATGCTAATGCGCTTTCACGAATGCGTTCCACGGACCGGAAGTGTGGCCGGCGGTGGAACGCACGCCGTGTTTATTGATTCTATTGTGTAAAAATGGGATGTTGGCTGCAAGAGGGGGTGAGAGAGATATCATTGATATGGTGATACAATATAATACAGTGACCTTTTGATTTTAATATATGTCTGTTGAAATGTCTAATGTATGTAATTGTTTGTGATATGGGGTGTGGGGGAGTTGCTGAGATTAATTGGAGGGAGGGCTTTACATGGGTATTGTGACAAGAACACTGGGATAGTGTTTGAGGGCAGGTATATTTGTCCCAGGTTCTTGTCTTACATGTTTTAGAAAATGTTAACTTCTAGGAAAAATGCTTTTTGTTTTGTCTGAACCTTTTCAGTTTGCTGTAAAAGCTGGGTAAAGGCTCTGAGAGAGAGATAAGGCGAGTTCTAGACATTGGGCCCAGTTCGGGTCTTTGGCCTCACAGAGGGCTAATCAGGGTTTCAGCTGTGTAAGAGTGTTATAGTGCTTCTAACCTGATTAGTATGGGCAGACTGCCTGGGAAGGCTGCAGGATCTGTGTGTGAGAGACACGCTTTCTGATGCAAGTAAGCTATACAGTATGTACTGAAGAACTCTGTGTTTTGTTTAGTGACAGTTAGGAATATCTTATGTTTAGTTAGTGCCGGACAGGCAAGGTATTTTTATTTTGGGGTTTGTTTTATTTTCTGTTTCAATAAAACTGGCCGGGGTCAGTTGTACCAGAAACTGGACTTGTGTTGTTCCTCAGCTGCTGCGTGCGGCCATATTCCCCAGGAAAAGGCGCCTTGCACCCCTACAGTGTTACAACTTGGTGGAGAATGCGAGCACACCGTTCTGCGCATAAGTGAAAGCAGCAGCTTTGTGAGGCCTGCAGAAAACGGTGGTTTATGCAGATACAGCCCAGTGTGAAGTTACTGAGACTCACCCCTGAGGGTTTGATATATGTCCTGGGTGAAAGCAGCTACAAAGCCGCCTGAAAAATCTGTCGACATGGAGGATCTGCTTAAAGCCTTGCTGCAAGCTACAGCGGCTCAGCAGGAGGCCAACCGACAGCAGCAGGTGGCAATGGAAGAAAATAGGAGACAACAGCAGGTGGCAATGGAGGAAAATTGGAGACTACAGCAGGAGGCCAACAGACAGCAGCAGGTGGCAATGGAGGAAAATATAAGACAGCAGCAGGTGGCAATGGAGGAAAATAAGAGACAACAGCAGGCAGTTGTTGATGAACTTTACAGGCAACAGCGTCAGGATAGAGAGGCCTTAGCAGAAGTGGTGCAGAGACTTGCAGCTCGGGTTGGAGATGTGGCCGTCAGTGCTCCAACCAGCTCTAGTTCTATACGGGCCAGTCACTTCCTGCAGAAAATGACAGAGGCTGATGATGTGGAGGCCTATCTGACCACGTTTGAAAGGACTGCCGAGCGTGAGAACTGGCCGAAAGCACAGTGGGCCAGTCTGCTGGCACCTTTCCTGTCAGGTGAGCCCCAAAAAGCTTACTTTGATTTAAGCCCTGCTGAGGCTCGGGACTATGATAAACTAAAGACTGAGATCCTGACCCGCCTGGGAGTCACGCTGTCAGTACGAGCACAACGGGTGCACCGTTGGCTGTACGCCATGGAGAAGCCTCCGCGCTCCCAGATGCACGACCTTATTCAGCTAACAAAAAAATGGCTACAGCCAGAGACATTAACTGGTCCCCAGATGGTGGAAAGAGTCGTCATGGACCGCTACTTGAGATCTTTGCCCATGGTCCTGCGCAAGTGGGTGAGCCATGGAAACCCGGGTACTGCTGACCAATTAGTGGACATGGTAGAGAGGTATTTGGCAGCAGAGGAACTACTGATGACCACCCAGCAACCCATAGATCCTCGACAGCGCCCTTCAGTAAAGACTGGTAAGACTGTTCCGTGGGAAAACGTTGCTGGGCGGTTAAGAGAACGCAAGGCTGGAGAGACTGTAAACACTGGCCCTGGAGACAGGCCAATGGGGCTAGAACGGTCTATGCTGCCCAAACGGGTTGATAATCGTGTGGTTAAATGTTTTAGGTGTGGTATGCCAGGTCATGTTATTGCCAATTGCCCAGTCACGCAAGAACCCATGCAATGTGATGCTGCCTTTGAATGTCGCAGAATGTCTTTCTTTGCTAGGTTAGCCTGTACTGTGGTACCTTCACCTGAGCTGGAAAAACAAATGTGTGATGTGTTCTTAGAGGGTAACCGGGTAGAGGCCTTGCTAGATTCAGGAAGTTTAGTTACCCTCGTGAAAGCTGGGTTAGTGAACCCCTTAAAGGTCCAGCAAATACCTATTGGGGTAACTTGCATACATGGGGATACCCAACATTATGCCACTGCTGAGGTGAATATAGAAACTTGTTGTGGGTCAGCAATGGTTAAAGTGGGACTGGTCCCTACCTTGGTGCATGAGGCCATAATAGGGAGGGATTTTCCTCATTTTTGGAAACTGTGGGAATCACGGTTATCAACAGATGTGAGAAGTAAAAAGCCAGTTGATAATACCGGTGATTTTATGGATGTACGTGGGTCTTCGGAACTTTCTGGCCCTTTGCCTTTTGCTAGTTTGGCTGGGGAAGTGACAGATGGGGAGTCCAGTGAGGACCCTCTTGCCGGGAACAGAGACATAGTAGTTAGAACTGAAAGCGTGCCTGACCTGGAGGTAAAGAAGGATCTGTTTGCGTCTGAACAGTTAAAGGATCCTACCTTAATAAAGGCTAGAGAGAATGTTAAGATTGTTAATGGGGAACCTGTGGTACCAGGTGACAGGGTTACGTATCCCCACATGGCCATCTGTAATGAGCTCTTGTACCACATTGTCAAAAGGGGTGAGGATGTGGTGGAACAGCTGGTAGTTCCCCAGCCTTATCGGAGAACGGTACTAGATTTAGCTCATAGTCACGTTACCGCAGGACATTTAGGGGCAGAAAAAACCACTGAAAGAGTTTTACAAAGGTTCTTTTGGCCAGGGGTTTATAAAGAAGTGTCTGAATATTGTTCTTCCTGTCCTGAATGCCAGTATCATGCCCCTAGACCCCATTTCAGGAGCCCACTAGTTCCCATGCCTATTATAGAGGTCCCGTTTGACAGAATAGCCATGGATCTCGTGGGGCCCTTGTTAAAGTCTGCTCGGGGCCATCAGTATATCCTGGTAATTATGGACTATGCCACTCGATATCCTGAGGCTGTCCCTTTACGCACTATCACAACCAAGGCGATAGCTAGGGAGCTGGTGCAGGTATTTAGTAGAGTGGGAATACCAAAAGAAATTTTGACTGACCAAGGTACTCCATTTATGTCAAGGATCATGAAAGAGTTGTGCAAGTTATTTAAGGTCACTCACCTCAGGACGTCCATCTACCATCCCCAAACTGACGGGTTGGTGGAAAGGTTTAATAAAACATTAAAAAGTATGTTAAAAAAGGTTGTTGAGAGAGATGGGAAAAACTGGGATTGTTTGTTGCCCTACTTGTTAATGGCCATCAGAGAAGTTCCTCAGTCCTCTACGGGGTTTTCTCCATTTGATTTGTTGTATGGTAGACACCCCAGAGGGCTGTTGGATATTGCCAAAGAGACGTGGGAAGGACAGCCCACTCCTTATAGAAGCGTTATTGAGCATGTAACACAAATGCAGGATAGGATTGCAGCCGTGGTACCTGTTGTCAGAGAGCACATGGAACAGGCCCAAAGTGCTCAACAGAGGGTCTGTAACCGGAGTGCCAAGATACGGGAATTTGCTCCTGGCGATAGAGTTCTTGTTTTGGTACCCACTGTGGAAAGCAAATTCCTAGCTAAATGGCAGGGTCCATTTGAGATTAGGGAAAAAGTGAATGAGGTTAATTACAAAGTATACCAGCCGGGAAAGAGAAAACCCGAACAGATCTACCATGTTAACTTAATCAAACCCTGGAAAGATAGGTTGTCTCTGTCAGCGGAGCCTTGCCCTTCGGTGTCTTCACCCCGGTTGCTTCCCGCAGTGAAGGTGTCAGAGACATTATCAGCTGATCAGAACAATCAGGTTAAAGAATTTCTCATCCAAAATAGGGAGGTATTTTCAGAGCTGCCTGGCCGAACGACCATAATAAAACATAACATTGTCACAGAACCAGGGGTCAGGGTTCATTTAAAGCCATATAGGATTCCTGAAGCTCAGCGAGAAGCTATTTCTAAGGAAGTTAAAACCATGTTAGAACTTGGAGTCATAGAGGAGTCTAACAGTGAGTGGTCCAGTCCCATAGTGCTCATCCCGAAGCCCGACGGTAGCATACGCTTCTGTAATGACTTTCGTAAGTTAAATGAGGTGTCCAAGTTTGACGCATACCCCATGCCCCGTGTGGATGAGCTTGTAGAAAGGCTGGGAACAGCCAGGTTTCTCACCACATTGGACCTGACCAAAGGTTACTGGCAAATACCTTTATCTGATAGCGCCAAAGAAAAAACAGCCTTTTCGGTTCCGGAGGGGCTGTACCAGTATAAGATGTTACCCTTTGGGTTGCATGGGGCTCCAGCAACCTTTCAACGGGCGATGGATAAAATTTTGAGGCCCCATAGAAAATATGCAGCTGCCTATTTGGATGATGTGGTGATTCACAGTACAGACTGGGGGTCCCATTTGGTTAAAGTACAAGCAGTACTGGACTCAATCAGAGAGGCAGGGTTAACTGCTAACCCAAAGAAGTGCTGCCTCGCAATGGAGGAGGTCAAATACTTGGGCTTCACCATAGGCAGAGGTCTGATTAGGCCCCAATTGAATAAAGTTGATGCTATTCAAAACTGGCCTCGTCCAGTGAATAAAAAACAGGTAAGGGCTTTTTTGGGAATTACTGGGTACTATAGACGGTTTATTCCTAATTTTGCGACCACAGCGGTGCCGTTGTCAGACCTTACCAAAGGGAAGCAGTCAAATGTGGTGAAATGGAACCCTGATGCAGAAAAGGCGTTCCAAGCGTTAAAAGTGGCTTTGTGTTCACAACCGGTGTTGATAACACCAGATTTTTCAAAAGAATTTGTGGTACAGACAGATGCCTCAGAGGTAGGGATAGGTGCTGTGCTGTCCCAAACCAGAGATGGGGACGAACACCCTATCATTTATTTGAGTAGGAAACTCAATGAGCATGAAAAAAGGTATGCCATTGTGGAAAAGGAGGCTTTGGCCATTAAGTGGGCACTAGATACCTTGAGATATTACCTCTTGGGTAGACAATTCAGACTAGTGACAGACCATGCCCCTTTAAAATGGATGTATGTAAATAGAGGCAAGAATGCTCGTGTAACTAGATGGTTTCTAGCGTTGCAGGACTTTAAGTTTACTGTCGAACATAGACCGGGAACACAATTGGCCAACGCAGATGCATTGTCTCGCATCTTCTGTTTGGGGGCTACAAGTGTTCCGGCCCCTAGGTCGAAACAGGGGAGGGGGATATGTGACAAGAACACTGGGATAGTGTTTGAGGGCAGGTATATTTGTCCCAGGTTCTTGTCTTACATGTTTTAGAAAATGTTAACTTCTAGGAAAAATGCTTTTTGTTTTGTCTGAACCTTTTCAGTTTGCTGTAAAAGCTGGGTAAAGGCTCTGAGAGAGAGATAAGGCGAGTTCTAGACATTGGGCCCAGTTCGGGTCTTTGGCCTCACAGAGGGCTAATCAGGGTTTCAGCTGTGTAAGAGTGTTATAGTGCTTCTAACCTGATTAGTATGGGCAGACTGCCTGGGAAGGCTGCAGGATCTGTGTGTGAGAGACACGCTTTCTGATGCAAGTAAGCTATACAGTATGTACTGAAGAACTCTGTGTTTTGTTTAGTGACAGTTAGGAATATCTTATGTTTAGTTAGTGCCGGACAGGCAAGGTATTTTTATTTTGGGGTTTGTTTTATTTTCTGTTTCAATAAAACTGGCCGGGGTCAGTTGTACCAGAAACTGGACTTGTGTTGTTCCTCAGCTGCTGCGTGCGGCCATATTCCCCAGGAAAAGGCGCCTTGCACCCCTACAGTGTTACAGTATATAGGTAGCACTAGTTCATTGCACTAGTATCTTGACAAAGGTCAGAACCATGACTGAAACGTCGACATAAACTATTTGCTGCTGATGGTTTGAATAAACTTTTTTCTACTTGAAGACTGGTGAGTGCTCCCCTAATTTGGAATTATATATATTTTCATCCACCAGCTCTCAAGGAGAGTTTACCCATCTCACAATACTTGAGAGCGATGCGCATCAACTCTGAATCTGATCGTCGACACATCCAATGTTCTGAAGTTACCTCTAGATTTCTTTGTCGGGGGTATACACCTAAGGTATTGGCCAGATGTCTAGAGACCGCTACTCAGATTTTCCGAGGTAATCGCGGCACTTCCAGCAAAGGTTTAGACTGTATGATTTTTCCTACACAGTTCGATAATACCACAAAACAAACAATGATGCTAAGATACCGTGCGCCAAGGATGGCTGCCTCTGATTTCAGGAAATGGACAAAGAAGTGTCACCCCACACTCCAGAAATCGATATGGTCAAAGGAATGCCATTAGAATCCAGAGGCGCTCAAAAAAAACATAAATAAACATTCATAGTGTATCATACATATACAGGACTGATTCAGATGAAATCTTTTAATAAGCTTTGTACCTATAATTGAGTCTACTTTTTTAAGAGTAGACCATCACGTTTTTTGGGGGGAGCTGGAATTCCACCAGTATAGGTTCTAAATGGCTTTGGTCTTCCTCTCCACAAGTATGACCCAAAAAAGAAAGATAGAAAACCTCCAATGGTGCAATATCTTTTATTCACTGTGTTGAACATATACAAGACAGGGTTAAGGGTGGTCTCTCACCATATGAAGTGGTCTACAAAGTAGACAATACCAGCAGGTTTTAAAAGATGTTCACACTCGGGCGTCCCCGGAACCGGAATCAACTCCACAGGTGATTTCCCAACCGTCTCCCTCACAACAGACAAGTCCTCCTGCCGACGTGTTTCGACACAAGCAGTGTCTTCATCAAGGCATAAGGAGGAACTGACCTTCTAATCTATATATACCCATCTTAATTCTCTAAGGGGTAAGCCTATTTCCAGACATGGAGCAACTATCCTTTAAAATCCCTATCCTAATACTAACAATTCATCCCGATTTTGATCCAGTCCATATTTCATAATCAACCGCATGTTCCCGCCAAGGGGGAAGAGTCCACCCCCTCTAGCCGGTGAATCCCGCCTACCGGAAGTCGTCATTATGGCCGCGACCAGAAATACGTCATTTGGTCCGCGACCGGAAGTACGTCATCCCCATTCTCCGCGATCCGCTACAACCGGAAGTTGCGGGGATGTGGCTTCAAACGTCCCACCGGAAGTGTATTGTCCGTCAATCTCCTCTCTATTATTGAGAAGTCCACCTTTCTTAAGCCATAATAGGTTTATTAACTTCCCACGGTAAAGTCATTTTGGTGAAGGGAATCACCTCAAAGGAAGGGGAAACATTAAGATAGATTAAAAACCATTCTAATTGCAAAAATACAACTTAATGTCTAAAATATCCCATGGGAAAGGTTTGTAAACTCAATACTTTAAAATACACATAACTCCTTTTGATAAAAAAAATTTTTAAAATTTTTAAAATAAGGTCTTAAAACAATAATCTATACAGTCTTAAAGCAATATTCTTATAAAAACCACTTCAATTCAAAGTCCTTATTAAGTCCTTTGGGGGCAAGGGTACCGTGATTGTAAATCATGGTCATTTCACTTCTAGCCAATTTGGACCCCAAATCATTCCCCCTGCTATCACCCTTAATATGCTTAAGGCCATAAAAATTCCTGATGTGGGCTGTATCGCAATGATGAATACTTTTAAAGTGCGAAGAAAGGGCATGTGTTTCTATACCTTTAGCGATATTCCTTAGATGTTCCCCTAATCTCACTTTTAGGGGTCTACCAGTGCGTCCGATATAAAATTTCCCACATGAACATTCAATACAATAAATTACATTCGAAGTGTGACAGGTGATCAGATCCGTTATTTTGACCTTTTTATTATTAATCATAACCTCTGTTATTTTCATACCAAATGTATTTTTCACTTTCTTACACGCCATGCACAACCCGAATCTATAAAAACCAGTGGATAAATCCTTAGGGCATGTTGGGGATACAGGACACATACTTCTTACTAATTTGGTTTTGAGGTTAGGGGCCCATCTAAATATACACAGTGGGTTTGGAGGTAAATCATCCCCTATTACTGGATCCTTCTTTAACACTTGCCAGTGTTTCTTCAGGATCCGTTGGACCTTAGTATGCTGTGAGGAA
Source organism: Pseudophryne corroboree (assembly GCF_028390025.1). NCBI lineage: Eukaryota > Metazoa > Chordata > Amphibia > Anura > Myobatrachidae > Pseudophryne > Pseudophryne corroboree. The sequence goes on from NC_086445.1 coordinate 546,858,582, forward strand.
AAATTCGTAATGAAAGCCCATTTGAATTTCTCTTCTTGCTTATCCGTTTCCTTGCCCCTTGATTTGTTTAAATTGGTGTCTCTATCCAATTCTGAAATCTCTTGAAGAGCCCTTTCAGTCTTGTTTTTAACATACCCACATTCATCAAAACATTTCACCATTTCTCCAGCCTGCATCTGAAAAACTTCCTTATCCGAACAGTTTTTCCTTAATCGTCTGAGCTGTCCTGATGGTATGGATTCTAACCATCTATCATGATGGCAGCTGTCCCTGGAGATGAAGGATCTGGAGTCAATGGGCTTAATGTAATTTTTTGTTTTCAATGAACCTTCCTCTACATAAATTGTTAAGTCTAAGAAGTTCACAAATTCCTGACTTTTATCAAAAGTTAGGACTATATTTCGATCATTATTGTTTAAAAACGAACAAAAGTGATCAAGTGCCTCCTTCCCACCTCTCCAAATAAAAAATATATCATCGATATATCTTCGCCAGGACACTAGGTTCACCCCGAAGGGGTTATTATTCCAAATGGAGATATCCTCCCATTCCCCAATAAAAATGTTTGCATAACTCGGGGCGAACCTAGTGCCCATGGCGGTACCCCTTTTCTGTAGTTAAAAATCCTCCTTAAAAACAAAATAATTATTTGTTAAAATAAAATGAATACCTTCCACTAAAAATTCCATTAGAGGGGGCGTGGCCTAGCTGGAGAAGAGAGAAGACGTGCTTCTGCTGCACTCCTCTCCTGTTTTGTTAATTCTCTCTAAAGTTCCCCCCTGGGCCATCCCAACTCACCTCCGGAGGCTCCCCTGTCCATCTACAGCCCCCCTGTGCCCGGCAGTGTCCGCCGGGGAGCTGTTTTCACGGCTCCCGCAGGTTGCGGCCTAGGACCATCCGGAAGCCGGGGACTCGCGTACTCCCGGCGCCCGCGTTCTGAGCTCCACGGCTGAGCCGGAAAGAGACGCGGACCCCCCCGGAGCCCCTGGATCCATCCAGATCACTCTCCTGACCCCCAGGGAGGATACCATGTGGGGCAATAGGCTGTGGGGACCCCTGAAAGTGGGGGAAGGTCGGGAGACACACACACTGAGAGAGGTGCGGCGGCCATCTTGGTTTTTACAAAGGGAGCTGCTGCAAGCTGCAGAAACCACTGAGATTAGCATTCCCAGCCGGCCTGCTCTCCTGGGTGGCAACTGCTGATCTCTCAATCCTCTCCTGCCTGCTGATTCCTGTACCCTACAACAGAGAAGTCCCTGGAGAGAAGTGTACCACATTCATTCACATCTATCTTACAGCATTTAACGCACAGAGCTGCTGGACCCGAGGTGTGTACCTGGCCTCCCATTCCCCTCTCCCGGCTGGGAACCTTTCACCTTTCCTCTGGGCCCCGCAAAATGGAGATGACCCTCTCCCTCATTATGTGTGATATCGCTCTTCTGATGTAGCGCGGATCACTTGCCCGCCACCACCCGTGTCTTTTATGCTTACCTAAATTTTCGTTATATTCTGCGAGATCCTGAGCTTCGTTATTATTATCTTCGTCCCGTCTGCGGAACCTCACTCCTCTGGAATGCCTCCTAAAAAGGTCAAAAGGGTGCTGCCCCCGAGAGTATCTTTCCCGCCTCAGAAGACGACACCTGCCGCCTCTTCTCTACGGAACTCCCTGGCTGCCGCTTCTCCGCAAGCTACCCCCAGCAGCCCTACCTCCCTGCCGGGGTTTGACCCTGATTCTGATGCACCTCTCACAGTCAAAACTCTGTACCAGGCCCTCTCAGCATTCAAATCTGAGTTGACGCAGGACCTCACCGCAGCTCTTCGGGAGGTTAAGACGGAGCTGCACGCTATAGGAGACCGTACGGACCATCTAGAGAGGAAAGTAGAGGAATTGGTCTCGTCTCATAATGACCTCATAACGGCTCACGACCAGCAGCAAAGTGACCTTGAGGCATTTAAACTCAAGATTGCGGATATAGAGGACAGATCCCAGCGTAATAATATTAAGATCCGAGGCATCCCCGACTCCGTGCAGAACTCCGAGTTGGAAAATTACGCTACTGTCCTGTTCCAGAAGCTTCTACCTAGAACCGACGCTAGAGAACTGCTTATTGACCAGATTCATAGACTGCCTAAACCACGCTCAGTTGCCCCCTCGCTCCCGAGAGATGCACTCCTGAGGGTGCATTTTTTCACAATCAAAGAATGCATCCTGAAAGCGGCCAGAGAGGCGGGCGACTCCGACTCGGATGTCCTTGGCGGGTTACAACTGTTCCCGGACTTCTCCGCTCTAACCTTGGCCAAACGACGAGCATTCCTTCCCGTCACTTTGGCACTTCGCGACCAAGACATCACGTACAGATGGGGTTTTCCAGTGAAGCTTGTCATCTCGTATGAAAACAAGTCTTACACAGTGACTTCATTGGAGACTTGAGTCAAATTATTGGCGGAGTGGGATATCTCTGTTACACTACCTCCTGGATCCAAGAAACAGCCCACCATCCGCTCGGAATGGGTCACCGCTTGATGCTGATACATCCAGCTTGGGTTCTCAAGTTGAACTGTCTCCGATACCGTTACTACAGAATTGACTTCGCCATTGTTCTTGATAGGGTCACGTGAGTTGTCCTATGTGCTGTTGTGATAATGGTGTCCCAGCCTTTCATGTTATATTTGAGTTTATTTGTATCTGTTTTTTTTTTGTTTTTCATGTGCTCTCATGTGTATTGTTGGTAGGCATATTTACTTCTGCTTACTCTTGTTTTTTTCTGTTCAGTTTCATGGGTGGTGGCGCTAGGCCACATGTTCCCCCCTGGTAATATACTACTGCATTTTTTTACCTCCCTTGCAGTAGTTATGCCGATCCGATATACTGGGTCATTTTGGTTTTTTCCTTCCCCCTCACCTCCCTGTACCCCCCCTCCCCTCCCCCAGTTTTATGAAGTAGGTACTCGCTGCTCGAGACAATTCTATTTTGGTAGGTGTCAAGGCCCTTCACCTCTGACAAAGTACATTAGCTTGCTTCAATGGTTCGGGTATTATCTATGAATGTTAAGGGGCTGAATTCCCCTAATAAGCGTAGGCTGGCTCTGGGTTATTTTACTAAGAATAAAGCTGATATTGTTGCCCTGCAGGAGAAACACTTTTCATCTGTAGCACCCCCTATTTTCAAAGATCGTAGATTCCCTCTAGGTTATTTCGCCAATGGCCCTTTTAAGAGGAACGGTGTGGCCATATTATTTAGGGACTCCATCTCCTTCATTCTGCACTCTCAGCGGATAAAAACGGCCGGTATCTTATACTGAGCGGCCTTTTAAACGACAAACCGGTCACTCTGGTCTCGGCATATGCCCCGAACTCACACCAAGTTGCCTTTATCCGAAAGTTATGTGTAGCTATTCATAAGATTCGTACGGGCTCCCTTTTGCTCATGGGGGATTTTAATTTAGTCCTTGACCCTAAGCTGGACAGGTCTCCTAGGACCTCTCCCTCCACTTCAGTCTCCCCCAACGCCCCTTCCTTAGCCTTTCGTAACCTCTTAGCTGAATTTGATCTCTATGACATATGGCGAGTGCAAAACCCCACAGGACGGGAGTACACCTACTATTCCCCCGTCCACAACTCTTACTCCCGTATTGATTTTATATTTTCGGACAAATGGACCCTCCAGTTCGCCAGATCTTTAGATATTCTCCCTATAACTTGGTCAGACCACGCCCCGCTGATTCTTAAATGGAGTGTAGCTAGTCAACACTGTCCCCCCCGTCCCTGGAGACTCTCTCCTCATTTGCTGTCCAACCCAGTTTCAAAAAAAATCATAGCTGACAGTATTTCATCCTATTTGGAGTTTAATTCCCCTTCAGACATGTCCACCCTGAACTTCTGGTGCGCACTTAAAGCTGTCACCCGGGGAGCAGCGATTCAGGCGGGAGCACAGCTCAAGAAACTTAATCTACAACGCCAGGCCGATTTGGAGCTCAAACTGAAGGACTTAGAGGACAAAAATCAATCTAGACCTACGAAATCTTTACAGAAGCAGTTAGTCGATATTAGGTCCCAACTTCAGACATTGCTAATGGCGCGCACCCAGGCTTCATTAAATAGGATACGTCAGAAGTTTTATCTAGCGGGGAACAGGCCGGGGAAAATGCTTGCCCGGAAGCTCAGGGCTCAGCAGGCTCGGAATAGAATCAAGCTCATTGTATCCCCCACAGGCACCAAAATTTCTAACCCAAGAGAGATAGCGAACCAGTTTGCCAACTTCTACTCCCAACTCTATAACCTCTCAACAGATCCTGACACCCCGCAGCCTACCCCTTCCTCTATCAACTCCTTCTTAGCGGATTTAAACCTCCCAAATATCTCAGACGATCAACTAGCATTGCTGAATGCCCCATGGTCCTTATCAGAAACCCTCCAAGTGATCAAGTCCCTCCCTCAGGGTAAGGCACCGGGCCCTGATGGCTTTATTAATGACTTTTATGTTTCGTTCCAAGACCTTATATCTCCCTCTTTAGTGGCAGTCTATACCGATATTACCTCTCAGGGCACCCTCCCTCAGGAGATGCTCGAGGCGCGTATTGTCACGATCCCTAAACCGGGCATAGACTTGACCTTTTGCCAAAATTATCGTCCCATTGTGTTACTGAATGGGGATATTAAAATATACGCTAAATTAATAGCCTCTCGGTTGAACGCCCTCCTCCCCTCCCTGATACATCCGGACCAAGTTGGCTTTATCCCGGGAAGACAGGCGTCCGATAATACACGCAGGGTCTTTAACCTTGTTGATTCCCTAACCCCCGAGCGAGGTCTCCTTCTGCTATCTTTGGACGCAGAGAAGGCCTTTGATCGTTTAAACTGGTCTTATATGCGAGAAGTCCTATTAAAATTCGGCCTGCGCGATCGCATCCTCTCTTCGATATTAGCTCCCCGACGGCCCGGGTATTCAGTAATGGTTTTTTATCTCGCTCTTTTCCAATCTATAATGGCACCCGCCAGGGCTGCCCTCTCTCCCCTCTCATATTCGTACTGGCTATTGAACCATTGGCAGCTAGGCTTCGAGTGGACCCACAGTTCCCTGGACTGCGATTGGGCGCCACGTCGCATAAACTATGTCTGTTCGCAGACGATGTTCTTCTATTCGTAACAGATCCAGCCACAACTCTTCCCCATTTGCATACTGTTTTAGATAGCTACTCTGCAGCATCGTATTATAAACTAAATGCCTCTAAGACGGATGCTCTGCCCATTAATCTCTCTAACTCCCTGCCCCCATTACGCGCTAAGTATCCGTATAACTGGCAAACATCCTCGGTACGATATCTGGGTATCTACATTCCCCCATCTACCTCTTCTGTATTTGATGTCAATCTCCCTCCTCTGCTGTCCTCCCTTCAGATGTTCACCAACTCATGGCTCAACTATGAGGTTTCTTGGTTAGGCCGTCTGGCCGCCTTTAAAATGTCGCTGCTCCCTAAATTAATGTTCCTGTTCCGAACTATCCCTTTTATCTTCCCCAAAAAGTATCTAGATAAGGCCACTACAATCCTCACTAATTATATATGGTCTTCGCGCCGGATGTCTCTACCAAGGAGAGCCGGTGGCCTAGATATGCCCAATTTATCACTGTACCAAGAGGCCTCCCTTCTAGCCCAGATTAAAGAATTCTACAAAGATGTATGTCCGGAGTGGACGTGTCTGGAGGAGGCGACCTGCCCCCGTTTTCCCCTGAAAGATCTTTTTTTGGATCCCTAGGCCCCTTCGCCCACAGTGCTTAAATATCCTCCCCTCTACCCGAGCCACGCTCCAGATTTGGGACAAATTGACTGCGGCCATATCCCCTTCCTATCATAATTTCTCTCTGATATCACTACGAACGGTGGTCGCTCTAGTCCCTAATCTTAGCCTGGCGGGCTGGAGATCCAGGGGGATGGAGGTCCTGGGAGACTTGTTTAATGGGTCTGTACTCGCCTCCTTTTCTGATATTCAGAGACGCTTCTCTCTGCCTGACGCTGAGAGGCTTCGATATTCCCAAATACAGCACTGGTGGGCTAGCCTCCACCTCTCCCCCTCCCCACCATCACCTGGTATTCTGCAAGTCATAGGCCGATTTTCTAACGCTACTTCTAGAGGGGAGATTTCCTTCTGGTATAAAACATTACTCTCACTACTCCCTGTTTCCAAGTCTAGAGCCCAAGTCAGGTGGGAGGCGGATGTGGGATGTGTTCTCCATGATTCTCAATGGCAACGCATTTTTATGTCATCCTTTACTATGTCTAAATGCCTGAATCACTCCGAAATGCATGTTAAGCTACTCCATAGACTGTACCTCACACCGGAAAGGCTACATACGATCTGGCCGGCATGTTCGAAGTTTTGTTGGCGCCTATGCGGAGAGGTTGGCCACCTCTTCCATATTTTTTGGTCTTGCCCCCATATCCAAGGGTACTGGACAGAGGTATTTGGCCTTATCAACAAAGTTTTGAACCTCGACCTGTCCCCCTCCCCTCTTATAGCTTTATTGAATATATACCCGCAAAGCATGGGTGTACATCTACACTATGTCTTAGGCCACATCTGTCTCGCCGCACGTGCGGCTTTAGCCCAAAACTGGAAACAACCCACACCATCTCCAGTGTTGAAGGTGATACACAAAATACAGCTGCACTTCTTGATGGAGACTGAACACATCCCATACTCCTTCACTGCTAAATCTCCATTTGTGCGCTGGATGCCTTGGTATCTATTTACCTCGGAGGGTGAGGGTGCTGCATTGATGTTGCGTCCCCGACCCCCTGGGCAGTCACCCCCCAGCCCATCGGCTGATGAGGTCCCCCCCCGCCCCCCTAAAACAGCAAAGACCTCCTATTTGTGTTGCGTTTATTTCAAGCCCATTGCCGCCCTTCCATCTCCATTATTTTTTTTTGTTTTCCTTATAATGTACTGGTGTGATCGACTTTGAATTGTTTGCACATGTCTGTTAAAGCGTTCTCTTACGTGTGTATGTACCTACTTCCCCTCCCCACCCTTCCTTTTTCCTTTTTGTACCCCTGTTTGCAATGCAAAAAATTCAATAAAAACTATTGATGATAAAAAAAAAAATTCCATTAGATTAGGATCCAGATTGGACTGTCTCAATTTCTTCGTTACGGATTCTATTCCTTGTTTATGTTCTATAATTGTGTATAATGAACTGACATCAGATGTCACTAAGAAAAAATCCTCTTTCCACTCTATAGCTGGTAATAAATTTAACACATCTCCTGTGTCTTTCAAATGAGATGTTTGTTAAAACTAAGGGCTGAAGATAAAAATCAATAAAAGAGGATAAATTCGCTGTCAATGAGTCCACCCCGGACACTATAGGTCGTCCTGGTGGGTTCAAAGTGCTTTTGTGCATTTTTGGCAAAATATAAATGGTTGGTATAATAGGGTTCTCTATTAGGAGAAACTTAGATTCTGTTTCTGTGATGGTACCCTTTTTAGTATAGACTTCTACCAGGGTCCGTAATTGAGTACCCATTTTTTTAGTGGGGTCTCCCCTGATTTTTTTATAGGTCGTTCCATCACTTAATTGTCGGATAACCTCTGTTTCGTATTTGACTCTGTCCATCAAGACTACGGCTCCGCCTTTATCGGCCGGCTTGATGATTAAACTCCTATCTTTTGACAGAGTATTAAGAGCCCGTCGTTCTTTGAAGGTTAGGTTATATCTGACTTTCTCCGATTCTAGTTTCTCCAAATCACTGAGTACCAATGCACTAAAAGACTCTAAAAAGCATCCTTTAAGGTATGAAGGAAAGAAATTAGATTTTGGTCTAAATAGGAGATTTCCCTCAGTCTCACTCACCAACTGCTCATCAGATTTTAGTTTAAAGAATTTTTTTAAGGTTAATTTCCTTATAAACTTTTGGATGTCAATGAAGGTGTTAAATTGGTCTATCTTTGTTGAGGGGGAGAACTTCAATCCCTTTTCAAGTAGAGTTCGTTCCTCATTCAACAAGATATGTGAACTCAGATTAAAAATCTTGACACTATGGGCGTCTGGACCATTACTTTTAGAACTATTCAAAGGTTTTCTCTTACTACTTTTATTTTTTTTTCTTTTTATTTCTTGCTTTGATCCGATTCTGATTTTTCCCACCCCTTTTTCCCCTATGTGTGTGTTTTATCTCCATACAGGGGCTTTCCTTCCTCTGTCTAAAAAAGGGGATGAATTGTATGAAGGTATATCATCTAGAGGAAAAAAACGGTTGGGATGTATGAAGTTAGATCTCCTATCTCTCCCATTCCAATCGCCCCATTTATTATTATTGTTTCCATTCCTCCAATTTGAATGATCTTTATTTAGTATTCTGTCATCATATCACAATCTATCAAACCTCCTATTTGGGTATCTATCCCTCCGTCCCCCAAAATTATCCCTGGTGTTTGTTTCTTGGGGAGCATCTCTACCCTGTGTCAGTGCTGTTGTCGATTCTAGTCTACTCTGACGGAACTGGTTAACCCTTGGTTTCCTTTGCCCTAGTTTTACATTCTTTTGTTTATAATGAACTGATTCAACTTTAGTGTTTTCCTCTATTACAGGATCTGGGCATATCTCTATGTTTTTATCCCGTTGGAATTTCTTTACTTTCCTTGCTACAAGAGTTCTTTCAGCTTGCATAATCTTAACCTCAATGGCTTTCTCTTTCTCTTTGAAATCGGGAAGATCAGAGAAAGGGATTATTAGTTTCTTAAAATCCCGTATATCTTCATCTAATTTTATTAGATATTTTTTCCTTTCATCTACAATCAATCGCATTAGGTCAAATGAGCAATTTTCAATAATCATTTCCCATTTCTGTTTAAAACCCTCTGTAGATGTAGTGAAACTGGCCTGTTTGGTGATCTTTAGGCCTTTAGGGACCATTTTAGAGGCTAGGTATTTTTCTAGGGTAACCACCTCCCACCAAATTCTGTTTTCTTTCAGAAGGGTATTTTCCAACCTATATAACAGATTGTCCAGATCCTCATCTACTAGAACAATGTCATTGTCAGATGAGTCAAACATACTATGCAACTTTTTCAATCTTTCTTCCCTAAACTTAAACATACTGGCTGCACACTCTTATCAATTTAGGATGAACACAACAATACCAGAAAACAAACAATGATGATAAGATACCGTGCGCCAAGGATGGCTGCCTCTGATTTCAGGAAATGGACAAAGAAGTGTCACCCCACACTCCAGAAATCGATATGGTCAAAGGAATGCCATTAGAATCCAGAGGCGCTCAAAAAATACCACCACTATTAAGAGATCATTGAGAAAACATTGGGCGATTGTTGCCTCCGACCCCAATCTGCCATTTTCCAAGATGAAAGCACCGATGGTCGCATATCGCCGTGGTGCCAATCTCAAACAACTTTTGATGCGTCCCACCATGTTTCCTAAAAAAGAAATTACCACCCTTCAGGTCATGCAATCCAAACCCGGCTGCTACTCATGTGGCAGCTGCACGACATATAGGTCGATGATGACTGCTCCCATATTTTACCACCCACATACCGGAAAGGTGATTAAAATTCGATACCATCTGCACTGCAGGTTGGATCACGTGATCTATCTATTGAAGTGTCCCTGCGGACTTGTTTATGTGGGTTTAACCACAAGGCCATTCCGGGATCGGATGGCCAATCATAGGTCTTCTATACACACTGCATTAACCACAGGCAAAACTGATAAACCAGTCGCTAGGCATTTCCTGACAGCAAAACACCAAGTCGCCAGTTTGAAATGCAAATTGATAGACTGGATTCCCCCATGTCCTACAGGTGGAGATCGGGCTTTACTGCTAAAGAGAAGAGTAAGTGATTGGATTCACCAGCACGACACGGTGGCCCCTAGACGGCTCAACGAATCCAATCCATTCAATGTCTTTCTCTGACATCATTGATAGGTATATGTTATGCCCCTCGAGTGACACCCCGTTCTGGTTTGGAACGTACCACAATCACTAGGCTATTTAGACCCTTTGCATATTATCTGCATATCATCTGCTTATAATACTATGATCTATTAACATGTCTATTGCAGCTTTTGTGTTTGTTTATGTCTTTTAGTGTATGTCCATATGTTGTGTTTTAAGTGTGAATAATGGGGGCCCACTGGCAAGAAGTAGTCAGTCCTGATGGGCCGGTTATTCATTGCCCATTACTTTGTGACATATACTCGGGTGAACCTTCTCCCAGGCCTAGGCATCTTATCTTTGTTAGCTATTGATAATACATGAACCATAAGATCTTATATACCTTTTTTTAAACATTGAGTCTTATATATATTTGCATACAGACGGGCGCTAGTGTCGCCCGCCCCATATCCATATACTCTCTATACCCTGCTGCTCACATGTTTATTTTGAATACACCCATCCATGTCCATCATTTTTTGATGATATTTCTATAGAACTAGAGACCCTTCCTGAATATTAGTCCTTCTTTCTTGAATGGTACATACTGTGGACCGCATGCCCCGCCCCCCATTGTTGACCTGTGGAACGCACACCCCGCCCCCCCCTATGCCGAGTGGAATATTGATGACAATGTAGATCCATTTGATATACACAGTTCTCCTTTGATCATGTGAATGTTGGCAGCAGTTGCCACCACTCTTTATGGGGGACTGTTGGTCTTTTTACACTGGTGATCGCGGAACACACCGGCCACTTCCGGCCGGGTGGAACGCATACTTCCGGCCAGATGGAACACAAGTCGCTCCGGTCCGGAGGGAGCGGCGCAATTTGCTTCAGTGTTCGCCCATGTAGTGTGTGTCCTGGGCGACTCGCTTGGTGGGGACTTAGATAGGTGATCCGGTGGAGTTCGCCGGGCGAGGCTGGAACATTCAGTGTTGTTTTCAGCGTGAGGATGCTTTTCTCTGTTGCTCCCCCGACTTCCGGTGACTTCCGGTCCGGGCTGTTTAAATAGCCGTCCTGTTGCTGATATATGGTATGCAGCACAGGGATGTGTTACTACTGCAGTGACTTATGTAAGTGACATTATGTTGTGTGATATTGCTACACTGTTCTATTGTTGGCCCAGAGGTTGATTATTTCCTCTGTTTATTGGTTATGCAGCACCCGGAACAGCTGTGTAGGCTTTTTGATGACTACAATAAAAATTTCCTACTTTTAAGGCATGGACTAATCTGTACATTTGCGTGAGTGCACCCTCCACACAGTGGAAACATTGCTATATATATATATATATATATATATATAGTCTCACACACATGCATCTATCTATATTTGTTTAGAATTTAATTGCATGCTTTCAGACTAATAATCATTTGGAATGTAGTTGCAAAGTCACAATTCGGAATGGGGATATATCTCTTCCACAGGGGAGGAAGACAGATACTGTATCGTGGCCATACACTCTAAAATATCACGAAATCTGCTAGTATCAGGCTGGCTGGGATGTAATGAAGTCAGAGTTCACCGGCCGTGTGGAATGCCGGCCGAACTTGGATTTTCATTTATATCCTGCACTTTATCTTAAAATATATTCACAGCATAAGGGATAGAAATAGACTAAAAGCACTTTGTCAACACATGTTGACTTTGTTGACATGTTGACTTTACATCAGTGTTGACATGATTATTGTTCTACTTTATGAAAATGTTGACATAATGACCAGATTTACTTAATTAATGTTGACATAATGTGCCACACCCAAGAGTTCCTGTAAATTGAACCAAGACACTGATGAAATTATGTAAAACAGGTCACGGTTCGTCCTCCACCAAGCTTTGCAGTTAGCAGTACACGATCAGGCAAGAAATGCTCTGGCATCCACTGAAACTAGATTTGAGGGTCAGACTGCAAGCTACTGAATTATGAGTCCACACTCCAATGGCTGTGTGCTATACAGATAGCTAGAGTTGTATTATGGGGTTCTGTATGATTTGCCACCGCACGGGATGCTCAATGTGAGTATACCGACATCAGCATCCCGAGCGGTGGAATGCTGGCAGGGGGGCGCGCGCAACTAAGCCCATTGTGGGCTTGCTGCGCTCGCCATGCTGTGGGATCGGTGGCAAGCTTAGCTTAGCTCGCCACAGGTTCCATTCCCCTTTATGGGTGGCGGTATGGTGCTCCCGGCTTCTGTATTGTGACCTTATGGATCCCGATGATCCATATGCTAACCACATACCGTATTATGCATAGTGATGTGAAGCTTGTGTGAAGCATGCTTTCTGTCTGAGCTGTTGTTGATACTACAGTAGACATTGCCACTTCACAGTAACAGCACTTTGCAGTTGAGCAGAGCAGAAATTTGGCAAATTGATATGTTGGAAGGTGACATCCTATGAGTGCCATGTTGAAAGTCACTGAATTCTCCAGCATGACCCATTCCGCTGTTTATGTTGACTATAGAGATTGTATGGCTGGATGCTCGAGTTTATGCATTAGTGGGTATGAGTGTGGCTGAAATGTCTAAACACAGTAATTAGAAGGGATGTCCAAATGCTTTTGGCAATGTAGTGTTTGTTTTTATGTGGAGTATATGTATGTGTGTATTGGGGCAGATTGTAAGTCACACACAAATGTAAATGCAGACAGATCCCGCTGATATCTGCAGACTGCTCTGGTCAAATTCATCCTTTGACGGATCATTTTGTTTTTTATTAAAGGGAACATTTACTAAGCAGTTATAAGAGCGGAGAAGTGAGCCAGTGGAGATATTTCCCCATCAACCAATCAGCAGCTCTGTATCATTTTATAGTATGCAAATGATAGATGTTACTTCAGTGCTGATTGGTTGCCATGGGCAACTTCTCCACTGGCTCACTTCTCCGCTCTTATCACTGCTTAGTATATGTACCCCTAAGAGTAACATAGTATCTAAGGTTGAAAAAAGACAATTGTCCATCGGGTTCAACCTATTTGTGGTCTCCTATGCATGATTGTTTTGTATAAAATTTTGACTGAAGTTGCTGACTGCCGTTCCGATTAACCCCTCTTTTTTATAATAACCATAGTGCGTGCCTATGCCCCGTAACCCTGGATATCCTTATCCATTAGGAATTTATCTAACCCATTCTTAAAGGTGTTGACTGAGTTGGCCATTACAACTCCCTCAGGCAGGGAATTCCAAACACGTATCGTCCTTACCGTAAAAAAATCCTTTACGCCGTATTGTGTGGAATCTCCTCTCCTCTAACCTGAGCGAGTGTCCACGAGTTCTCTGTGTTGATCTAACCAAAAACAGGTCCTGCGCAAGATCTGTATATTGTCCCCTTATATATTTGTAAATGTTGATCATGTCCCCTCTTAATCTCCTCTTTTCCAGTGTAAACATGCCTAGTCTTGCAAGCCTTTCCTCATATTCCAGCGTCTCCATACCCTTAATTAGTTTGGTTGCCCGCCTTTGAACCTTTTCTAGCTCCAGGATATCCTTTTTGTAGTAAGGTGCTTAGAATTTTACACAGTATTCAAGGTGTGGCCTCACAAGTGATTTATATAACGGGAGTATAATACTCTCGTCCCTAGCATCAATTCCCCGTTTTATGCATGCTAATATCTTATTAGCCTTCTTTGCTGCAGTCCTACTTTGGGTACTACTGCTTAGTTTGCTATCTATGAGGAGACCTAAGTCCTTTTCCAGTACAGAATCCCCTAATTTTACCCCATTTAGTAGGTAGGTGTTATTTTTGTTCTTGTTATCCCAGTGCATTACCTTACACTTGTCTGTATTGAAGCGCATTCTCCATTTCGCTGTCCAGAGTGATACAGGATGGCAGCCATGAGACTACACAGAAAGGATTCATGTTGTAGGAGTATAGGCTGAGGTCTGTGCTGGATCGTAGCGTGCGGAATGAGAAAAAATATCTGTTTCAGATGCAGCTTTTGCACCCAGCATAGTGTGTGTGGGTTATGGGTCATTAGGTCGACAGTCATTAGGTCGGCCACTATTGGTCGACATGCTTTAGGTTGACATAGTCACTAGGTCGACATGAACAAGGTTGACATGAGTTTTTTTTTACTTTTTTGTGTCATTTTCTTTGTAAAGTGACAGCTTCAGGCAAGGTTACCATTCCCACTCGTAGTCGATGTGGATCGTAAAGTATAAAAACGTTCAAAAATGTGAAAAACTCATGTCGACCTTTTCCCATGTCGACCTTGTTTTTTGTCAACCCAGTGACCATGTCGACCTAATGCGTGTCGACCAATAGTGGTCGACCTAATGACTGTCGACCTAAGTGTGGTCGACCTAATGACCATATCCCGTGTGTGTGTGTGTGTGTGTGTGTGTAATTACTGATGGTAGCTGCAGATGGCAAAATGGTACGGTACGGCCATCCACATAACATTGGACATATATTCAGCATAGACTGGCAGATCATGAGGTTTTATGTGTATATATACTGTAGATATAGAGCATAAGGTTGTATTGGAATGAGTAAAGTCTTTGTGCAATACTGCCATAATTATTCAAAGTAATGAAGACTTAACATGAAGAATCTTACATAAAATCACAATAAGCCAGAAACACAAATATTCTGCAATATACCACAGTGACTTCCATATTATACATTATCTTATATTAAATAAACAACATAAATACAAACTCCATAAAATACCACATAAGAATATTGTAGCTAATACAAGATGCAAACACCATTACATATAAACTAATGCAACCAAATACGGTATTATTGCAGTCTATAAACCCAAGTTAATTGTATCCTTAGCACTTCTATCAGTACAGTACACCAGTAACAAACTCCTTATTTTCCCATAATCCATTACAGTAATTTCCATGACTATTACTTGTCCTTGAGTGGGGTAGAGATAGTTCCCACCACTACAAGGTCCATGAGGCAGCCAGCAATCAGACTGAGGTACTCCAGTCCGATCTAGTTTATCAGTACAGTTCTGGGTAGAACATGCCACAGGAAATATTCACATCTATTGATAATAGACTGACTCATTGTATGGTAAGAAGTAGCGTCTGCGATGTTTGTTGCAGCCGCTACTGCTAAATTATGCTTATGCCGCAGGAGGCATCTGAAGAAAAAAGAGACACCAGCAGGCATCGCAGAGCCAAGTGCTGCATCCGAAGAAGCAGCATCGGATCCCCATTGTAACCATTGCCCATCTGAGTAAGTCTAAGCTTACTCAGAATGGCTGATGGAACTCCTCTGGTGGGGTAAGAAAATCTTTTTCGGAAGACTCAGACCTTGGTCAAGGCAAGCTTTTAAAACGGGGACGACACCAGCCCCCAAAATGGCCGTAATGTGTCTTTCGTGCTGCTGCTTGGGGGCAATACAACAGTCTTGCAGATGGAGACCTGTTTTTTCAATTCGTTTTTTATGTCTGCAGAATCTCTCTGAGATCACATCACCATTTATCATGTTGACACTGATGAAATGTCAAAATGCTTGGCATTTCAATTATTGGTTATCCAGAGTAACTTACCTCATTTGGTGGGTTCAGCGGTTAGCAGGTGGTGTCTTCCGGCTGATCCTGCAGTAGTTCTGATGGTATTGCTTTGTTGTCCCATAGCAGAACCTGCCACCTACAAATCCCAGATTTTAGAGATTTGTGTGTACATATATTTTTTCCCTTGGAAATGTCCCTATTTTTCAGTACTGACTAACTGCACATTCATTTCCTCAAGAGCAATTTTTGTAACATGTTGTTTTGTATTGGTCAGTAATAAGATTTCCCAGTAAATAAATATCTAGTCCATGATGTAAGAAAATAAAGTGAGCAATATGCTGTAGGAGTTTAAT
Source organism: Pseudophryne corroboree (assembly GCF_028390025.1). Classification (NCBI taxonomy): domain Eukaryota; kingdom Metazoa; phylum Chordata; class Amphibia; order Anura; family Myobatrachidae; genus Pseudophryne; species Pseudophryne corroboree. The sequence continues at coordinate 546,874,361 of NC_086445.1, forward strand.
ACATTTTCCAAATGTTATAAGAAAAACGCTTTTGAGACTTTCAACTGTTTATGCAGCACATCCAATGGGACAATTCAACGAACACTGGCTGAAAATGACTGATTTGGAGTACGCATTATACAATGTGTACAATATATTGTTCAAATCTGCATCAGAACGACATATATTTCACAATTAATCGTATAGCGTCTACCTAGCTTAATGCAGTGATACTCTATTCCTGAATCACTGCTTTCCTAGCTTTCTCAAAGGGAATGGTCCCCCAATTGATATTGGTGCTATCCTGTCTTCATTGGAATGACACTGTTTAAAGGACATTAAATAAAATCCAAATCCTCAACCAGACCCAGCACAAAACCAGCAAATATGTTAGCTAATGGGCAAACCATGTGCACTGCAGGTGGAGCAGATATAACATTTGCAGAGAGAGTTAATTTGGGTGGGTTATTTTGTTTCTGTGCAGGGTAAATACTGGCTGCTTTATTTTTACACTGCAATTTAGATTTCAATTTGAACACACCACACCCAAATTTAACCCTCTCTGCACAGGTTATATTTGCCCCCCTACCCCCCTGCAGTGCACATGGTTTTGCCCATTAGCTAACAAATATGCTACTGCGCTCAGATCTGAATTAGGCCCCATGTCCAATCAGGTCAATGTATTAATCTGTGTACGGGGCCCTTGAGTCACTATTTTCCTGTATTGATTATTTTGTTTATGTCCTCTGTAAATGGGCATCCCTTGTGGCGCCATATAAATAAAGGATAATAATAATAGAATGTGAAATTTGTTATGATTCGCACATTTTGAACTAATATTTTGTCTGAATTCTGATACATAGAATTTGATGGCAGATAAGAACCACTTGGCCCATCTAGTCTGCCCCCCCCCCTTTTTTTTTTACCATATTTTTTTATCTCAAACTTTATTTGATCCTTATTTCTTTGTAAGGATATCCTTATGTCTATCCCATGCATGTTTAAATTGCTCTACTGTCTTAGCCTCTACCACCTCTGATGGGAGGCTATTCCATTTGTCCACTACCCTTTCTGTGAAGTAATTTTTCCTCAAAGTGGTTAACCTTGATGGTGTAAAACTATCTGCAAGGGAACCATTAATGGTTTCACCCACCAATGGTCATCCCTGCTTTTCGATTTACTAGGATGCAGGCCAATCAGAGCGTGGGGGCGGGGTTATGCTCAGTATCCCGGCATCTTGTAGGAAAAACAACATTGGGGTGGTTTTATAACATCCGTGGTGGGAAATCATCTGATTCTTTGTCATCAATGGTAAAAGTAGTTACCGTCTGGTATAGACCATCAATGATTTTGAGACATTGATGGTTACTGGCCACCCTAATCAAAAGGTGTGATGGGAAAATATGTAAGCATTGTCAAAAATATATATTTTGTCCCAATGAAACTAGATAATTTAATGCCAGAGAGGCCCTTTGCAATATAAATAAAATCAGGGAAAAGGGCACCAAAAACACAGAAAAAGTGCTTCAATAAAATGGACAGGCCATCAAAAAAGAGAAAAAAATAATAATAGTGCACTTTGTACTCTTAGAAGGTACGCTAACTTTGGCCAGTTATACAGCGTTGCACACCAAGCGACAACGCAATCGTACCTTCTAACAAAGATATGTGTGCTATTATTGAACCAATACGTAAATGATTTATGTATATATATATATATATATATATATATATATAACATGCAAAATCGAGCGGCACTCTCGGCGTAGAAATAAAGACAGACAGGCAAGTCTGATGTTCTAATCAACGTTTCAATGTCAATTACGGCATTTTCGTCAGGATATTTTTTTATCCTGACGAAAATGCCGTAATTGACATTGAAACGTTGATTAGAACATCAGACTTGCCTGTCTGTCTTTATTTCTACGCCGAGAGTGCCGCTCGATTTTGCATGTTATATTGGACACAGCGCTGCTGTTACCAGGGAGGGCACCGGCCTTATTATTATGTCATACTGAATTTTGGGAATTGGGAGTGCCGTGGACCTTGTACACACACATATATATATATATATATATATATATAGGGAGTAAGCGTTGGTGGCACTCAAGCAGGCTTAATAGATGCAAAGATAAAATTCCTTTATTTGCCTACATGTTTCGGGGAAAAGCACCCCGTCCTCAGGGCTTAGACAACAATAAAAGCATACACATACAACACTTAAATACACCACAGACAAAAGACATTAGTGCAGAGATTGTACTCACCTGTCCTCACGGCGCTGCCGCCCGTCCGCACATGCTGCACGCTTCCGTGTCGCTGAGCGATGACGTCCCGGTGCGCCGCGGGGCAGGGAGATCGTCATAGAAACCAACAGTAATCAATTACAGGCGTCCAGAGAGCCTGTACAAAAAGAAATAAAAGTACAATATGAGACAACACATTTAAAATACATATAAACCATCGTTTAGGGAGAGATCCTAATAATACCTAGCCAACATCAAATTGTTAACTCAATAGTGACATATTAAATTCCTCTGTTGCTAAACGAACAGGATGATTACAATTGGCAGATAGCAATTAACCCCTCCACTACAAGCTGCATATGGAAATACCTAAATAATTAAATGACCTTAAAGAAAACATTGTAGTCCCAGGTTTTCGTTAAGGCCACCAGGGGATAGTGTTCCCAACTTAAAAATCCAACGGGACTCCTTCTGTAAAAGTAATCTATCCCTATTGCCACCCCTCAGCGAAATAAGGTCATTTAATTATTTAGGTATTTCCATATGCAGCTTGTAGTGGAGGGGTTAATTGCTATCTGCCAATTGTAATCATCCTGTTCGTTTAGCAACAGAGGAATTTAATATGTCACTATTGAGTTAACAATTTGATGTTGGCTAGGTATTATTAGGATCTCTCCCTAAACGATGGTTTATATGTATTTTAAATGTGTTGTCTCATATTGTATTTTTATTTCTTTTTGTACAGGCTCTCTGGACGCCTGTAATTGATTACTGTTGGTTTCTATGACGATCTCCCTGCCCCGCGGCGCACCGTGACGTCATCGCTCAGCGACACGGAAGCGTGCAGCATGTGCGGACGGGCGGCAGCGCCGTGAGGACAGGTGAGTACAATCTCTGCACTAATGTCTTTTGTCTGTGGTGTATTTAAGTGTTGTATGTGTATGCTTTTATTGTTGTCTAAGCCCTGAGGACGGGGTGCTTTTCCCCGAAACATGTAGGCAAATAAAGGAATTTTATCTTTGCATCTATTAAGCCTGCTTGAGTGCCACCAACGCTTACTCCCTATGTTTGTCAAATCGTTGACCTGGAGGGCACCGCAGCAAAGGAATCTGTCCATATATATTGGGAGTGCCGGTATGACTTTGGAATTATATATATATATATATATATATATATATATATAAGTAAACAAATTGGAGAGCGCACTGGTCAGTAGTATAAAATATAAATTTTACTTATAAAATCAGCTTACATACATTGAACTTTAAAATGAACAGCATAGATGTGTAGCTGTAACTTAGCTGCTCCGTTTGCACAGCGGTATCTGCTCAGCGTCCGCCCTGGTCTCGGCCGTCCGCGTCCACATCACGCCACGTGTCTCGCGTTTTGTCCTATCTGGACTTCATCACACGCCCCTTGATGAAGTCCAGATAGGACGAAATGCATTGAGCTCCCCTATATTGACCTCCACCGTGCACTGAGATAAGTTTTATATTCTTCAGACTCAGCTATTTATTGTTCTTGTTTTTATTTTTTATTTTTATATTTGTAATTTTGTTCAGCTCCTTTGTGATATTAAATATATTCTTACTAATACTGGCTTTTAGGTTCCATTTCTAAACGGTCATATAGAACATTTACCTTGTATCACATTTGGTCGCCGTACCTCTACTCTTTTTATCCATTTCTTTGTGTACATCTCTATACCCGTGCTGTATTTTACTTAGGGGCTGGCAGACACCCATATAGAAGGGGTGTGTGATTTTTAGTGATGTGCACCGGAAATTTTTCGGGTTTTGGTTTTGGGTTCGGTTCCGCGGCCGCGTTTTGGGTTCGAACGCGTTTTGGCAAAATCTCACCGAATTTTTTTTGTCGGATTCGGGTGTGTTTTGGATTCGGGTGTTTTTTTCAAAAAACCCTAAAAAACAGCTTAAATCATAGAATTTTGGGGTCATTTTGATCCCATAGTATTATTAACCTCAATAACCATAATTTCCACTCATTTTCAGTCTATTCTGAACACCTCACACCTCACAATATTATTTTTAGTCCTAAAATTTGCACCGAGGTAGCTGTGTGACTAAGCTAAGCGACCCAAGTGGCCGACACAAACACCTGGCCCATCTAGGAGTGGCACTGCAGTGTCAGACAGGATGGCCCTTCAAAAAAATACTCCCCAAACAGCACATGACGCAAAGAAAAAAAGAGGCGCAATGAGGTAGCTGTGTGACTAAGATAAGCGACCCAAGTGGCCGACACAAACACCTGGCCCATCTAGGAGTGGCACTGCAGTGTCACGCAGGATGGCCCTTCAAAAAAATACTCCCCAAACAGCACATGATGCAAAGAAAAAAAGAGGCACACCAAGGTCGCTGTGTGACTAAGTTAAGCGACACAAGTGGCCGACACAAACACCTGGCCCATCTAGGAGTGGCACTGCAGTGTCACGCAGGATGGTCCTTCAAAAAAATACTCCCCAAACAGCACATGACGCAAAGAAAAATGAAAGAAAAAAGAGGTTCAAGATGGAATTGTCCTTGGGCCCTCCCACCCACCCTTATGTTGTAAAAACAGAACATGCACACTTTAACGAACCCATCATTTCAGCGACAGGGTCTGCCACACGACTGTGACTGAAATGACTGGTTGGTTTGTGCCCCCACCAAAAAAGAAGCAATCAATCTCTCCTTGCACAAACTGGCTCTACGGAGGCAAGATGTCCACCTCATCATCATCGTCCGATTCATCACCCTTTTCACTGTGTACATCCCCCTCCTCACAGATTATTAATTCGTCCCCACTGGAATCCACCATCTCAGGTCCCCGTGTACTCTCTGGAGGCAATTGCTGCTGGTGAATGTCTCCACGGAGGAATTGATTATAATTCATTTTAATGAACATCATCTTCTCCACATTTTCTGGAAGTAACCTCGTACGCCGATTGCTGACAAGGTGAGCGGCGGCACTAAACACTCTTTCGGAGTACACACTGGAGGGAGGGCAACTTAGGTAGAATAAAGCCAGTTTCTGTAAGGGCCTCCAAATTGCCTCTTTTTCCTGCCAGTATACGTACGGACTGTCTGACGTGCCTACTTGGATGCGGTCACTCATATAATCCTCCACCATTCTTTCAATGGTGACAGAATCATATGCAGTGACAGTAGACGACATGTCAGTAATCGTTGCCAGGTCCTTCAGTAATCGTTGCCAGGTCAGTAATCGTTGCCAGATGTCAGCACTCGCTCCAGACTGCCCTGCATCACTGCCAGCGGGTGGGCTCGGAATTCGTAGCCTTTTCCTCGCACCCCCAGTTGCGGGAGAATGTGAAGGAGGAGCTGTTGATGGGTCGCGTTCCGCTTGACTTGACAATTTTCTCACCAGCAGGTCTTTGAACCTCTGCAGACTTGTGTCTGCCAGAAAGAGAGATACAACGTAGGTTTTAAATCTAGGATCGAGCACGGTGGCCAAAATGTAGTGCTCTGATTTCGACAGATTGACCACCCGTGAATCCTGGTTAAGCGAATGAAGGGCTCCATCCACAAGTCCCACATGCCTAGCGGAATCGCTCTGTTTTAGCTCCTCCTTCAATGCCTCCAGCTTCTTCTGCAAAAGCCTGATGAGGGGAATGACCTGACTCAGGCTGGCAGTGTCTGAACTGACTTCACGTGTGGCAAGTTCAAAAGGTTGCAGAACCTTGCACAACGTTGAAATCATTCTCCACTGTGCTTGAGACAGGTGCATTCCACCTCCTTTGCCTATATCGTGGGCAGATGTATAGGCTTGAATGGCCTTTTGCTGCTCCTCCATCCTCTGAAGCATATAGAGGATTGAATTCCACCTCGTTACCACCTCTTGCTTCAGATGATGGCAGGGCAGGTTCAGGTGTTTTTGGTGGTGCTCCAGTCTTCTGTACGTGGTGCCTGTACGCCGAAAGTGGCCTGCAATTCTTCTGGCCACCGACAGCATCTCTTGCACGCTCCTGTCGTTTTTTTAAATAATTCTGCACCACCAAATTCAAGGTATGTGCAAAACATGGGACGTGCTGGAATTTGCCCAGATGTAATGCACGCACAATATTGCTGGCGTTGTCCGATGCCACAAATCCCCAGGAGAGTCCAATTGGGGTAAGCCATTCTGCGATGATCTTCCTCAGTTGCCGTAAGAGGTTTTCAGCTGTGTGCGTATTCTGGAAAGCGGTGATACAAAGCGTAGCCTGCCTAGGAACGAGTTGGCGTTTGCGAGATGCTGCTACTGGTGCCGCCGCTGCTGTTCTTGCAGCGGGAGGCAATACATCTACCCAGTGGGCTGTCACAGTCATGTAGTCCTGAGTCTGCCCTGCTCCACTTGTCCACATGTCCGTGGTTAAGTGGACATTGGGTACAACTGCATTTTTTAGTACACTGGTGACTCTTTTTCTGAGGTCTGTGTACATTCTCGGTATCGCCTGCCTAGAGAAATGGAACCTAGATGGTATTTGGTACCGGGGGGACACAGTACCTCAATCAAGTCTATAGTTGTCTCTGAAGTAACGATGGATACCGGAACCACGTTTCTCACCGCCCAGGCTGCCAAGGCCTCAGTTATCCGCTTTGCAGCAGGATGACTGCTGTGATATTTCATCTTCCTCGCAAAGGACTGTTGGACAGTCAATTGCTTACTGGAAGTAGTACAAGTGGTCTTCCGACTTCCCCTCTGGGATGACGATCGACTCCCAGCAGCAACAACAGCAGCGCCAGCAGCAGTAGGCGTTACACTCAAGGATGCATCGGAGGAATCCCAGGCAGGAGAGGACTCGTCAGAATTGCCAGTGACATGGCCTGCAGGACTATTGGCTTTCCTGTCTAAGGAGGAAATTGACACTTAGGGAGTTGGTGGTGTGGTTTGCAGGAGCTTGGTTACAGATTTAGTGGTCAGTGGACTGCTTCCGCTGTCACCCAAAGTTTTTGAACTTGTCACTGACTTATGATGAATGCGCTGCAGGTGACGTATAAGGGAGGATGTTCCGAGGTGGTTAACGTCCTTACCCCTACTTATTACAGCTTGACAAAGGCAACACACGGCTTGACACCTGTTGTCCGCATTTGTTATGAAATAATTCCACACCGAAGAGCTGATTTTTTTTGTATTTTGACCAGGCATGTCAACGGCCATATTCCTCCCACAGACAACAGGTGTCTCCCCGGGTGCCTGACTTAAACAAACCACCTCACCATCAGAATCCTCCTTGTCAATTTCCTCCCCAGCGCCAGCAACACCCATATCCTTATCCTGGTGTACTTCAACACTGACATCTTCAATTTGACTATCAGGAACTGGACTGCGGGTGCTCCTTCCAGCACTTGCAGGGGGCGTGCAAATGGTGGAAGGCGCAAGCTCTTCCCGTCCAGTGTTGGGAAGGTCAGGCATCGCAACCGACACAATTGGACTCTCCTTGGGAATTTGTGATTTCGAAGAACGCACAGTTCTTTGCTGTGCTTATGCCAGCTTAAGTCTTTTCATTTTTCTAGCGAGAGGCTGAGTGCTTCCATCCTCATGTGAAGCTGAACCACTAGCCATGAACATAGGCCAGGGCCTCAGCCGTTCCTTGCCACTCCGTGTCGTAAATGGCATATTGGCAAGTTTACGCTTCTCCTCAGACGCTTTTAATTTTGATTTTTGGGTCATTTTACTGATCTTTTGTGTTTTGGATTTTACCTGCTCTGTACTATGACATTGGGCATCGGCCTTGGCAGACGACGTTGATGGCATTTCATCGTCTCGGCCATGACTTGTGGCAGCAGCTTCAGCACGAGGTGGAAGTGGATCTTGATCTTTCCCTATTTTTTTAACCTCCACATTTTTGTTCTCCATATTTTGCGCACAACTAAAAGCCACCACAGGTATACAATGTAGATGGATGGATAGTATACTATTATTACTTATGGACGACGAGTGACGACACAGAGGTAGGTACAGCCGTGGCCTACCGTACTGCTATATATATAATATATACAGAATAATAATAACGGACCTGGTGGACACTGTCAGCAGATTGCTAAACTAGTATGAAGAAAAAAAAGCCACCACAGGTATACAATGTAGATGGATGGATAGTATAGTATTATTATTTATGGACGACGAGTGACGACACAGAGGTAGGTACAGCCGTGGCCTACCGTACTGCTATATATATATAATATATACAGAATAATAATAACGGACCTGGTGGACACTGTCAGCAGACTGCTAAACTAGTATGAAGAAAAAAAAGCCACCACAGGTATACAATGTAGATGGATGGATAGTCTAGTATTATTACTTATGGACGACGAGTGACGACACAGAGGTAGGTACAGCCGTGGCCTACCATACTGCTATATATATATAACATATACAGAATAATAATAACGGACCTGGTGGACACTGTCAGCAGACTGCTAAACTAGTATGAAGAAAAAAAAGCCACCACAGGTATACAATGTAGATGGATGGATAGTATACTATTATTACTTATGGACGACGAGTGACCACACAGAGGTAGGTACAGCCGTGGCCTACCGTACTGCTATATATATAATATACTGTATAATAAATGGACCTGGTGGACACTGTCAGCAGACTGCTAAACTACTAGTATAAAGAAAAAAAGCCACCACAGGAGTGTTTTTCAGGCAGACAAACGTATACTGGACTGGTGGTCACTGTCAGCAAAACTGTGCACTGTACTCCTGCTATAACTGCTCCCCAGTCCCCACAATTAGGCAGTGTGAGCAGTGCACTCAGCACAGATATATCATGCAGCACACTGAGCACAGATATGGTATGGAGCGTTTTTTTCAGGCAAAGAACGGATTAAACTGGTGGTCACACTCACTACTATCAGCAAAACCCTGCACTGTACTCCTAACAGCTGCTCCCCGTCCCCAATCCTCCCCACAATTATAACAATGTCACTCTTAGTCTTTTCTATTATGACTATAACGGAGAGGACGCCAGCCACGTCCTCTCCCTATCAATCTCAATGCACGTGTGAAAATGGCGGCGACGCGCGGCTGCTTATATAGAATCCGAATCTCGCGAGAATCCGATAGCGGAATGATGACGTTCGGGCGCGCTCGGTTTACCCGAGCCACACGGGAGAATCCGAGCGCGGCTCGGACCCGTGTAAAAATGCTGAAGTTCGGGGGGGTTCGGTTTCCGAGAAACCGAACCCGCTCATCACTAGTGATTTTAGAGTTTTCTTTATATTATATTGTGGTGGTAATTGTGTCCCCTTTTTTCTATATATATATATATATATATATATATATATTTATATTTATTCTGAATACAAGGATAAAAGAGAGGGTGCTCATAGTGCAGATTATTTTAATAAAATTTAAAAGCAATGTCTCAATACAAGCAACACATGTTAGATAGGCTCGTACCAAATAACAAACAGTGGCCCTCATTCCGAGTTGTTCGCTCGCAAGCTGCTTTTAGCAGCTTTGCACACGCTAAGCCGCCGCCTACTGGGAGTGAATCTTAGCTTATGAAAATTGCGAACGAAAGATTAGCAAAATTGCGAATAGACACTTCTTAGCAGTTTCTGAGTAGCTCCACACTTACTCGGCAACTGCGATCAGTTCAGTCAGTTTCGTTCCTGGTTTGACGTCACAAACACTCCCAGCGTTCGGCCAGATACTCCTCCGTTTCTCCAGCCACTCCCGCGTTTTTCCCAGAAACGGTAGCGTTTTTTCGCACACACCCATAAAACGGCCAGTTTCCGCCCAGAAACACCCACTTCCTGTCAATCACATTACGATCACCAGAACGAAGAAAAAACCTCGTAATGCCGTGAGTAAAATACCTAACTGCATAGCAAATTTACTTGGCGCAGTCGCACTGCGGACATTGCGCATGCGCATTAGCGACTAATCGCTCCGTTGCGAGAAAAATATAACAAGCGAACAACTCGGAATGACCCCCAGTGTGGGCTGATTACCACATGGCTTGTTAGAATTCCACTCGCACAAACTGCATACCGATGCCCAGGACCACACACTGTTCCGCCGGCTTTTGAGCTGAAGCCGTGACTCGTCGGGACACTGCGCCAGGGGAACCAGCTGGAACAGAAGTTTGGTGGAGATGCAAAGCATCTGGCAAGCCACGCTACTACGTATTTCGTATCACACTTCGTCAGGAGGCTGGCCTGTCCGACGCAGTACCTGGTTTATATAGCCAGGGTCTTAGGAAGAAGTAGCTGTCCTCCACTAATTGTCAGAGCAGCTGGACCACATTATACTTTTAAAGAAACCAGTGATCATGGTTGTTACATAAAGATACAAAGCATTTAATACACACAGTTTGCATCATAATTACAAAAACATATAAATATGCATACACAATTAACTGGTATTACATCAATACAAAAACATTAATACAAAAACATTAAAACATTGAAGCATACACAGAGCCTAATAATATAGGTGCTTTCACACATAAAGAAATACATCTGTTTTTCTATAATAATAAGAATTTACTTACCGATAATTCTATTTCTCGTAGTCCGTAGTGGATGCTGGGGACTCCATAAGGACCATGGGGAAAAGCGGCTCCGCAGGAGACTGGGCACAAAAGTAAAGCTTTAGAACTACCTGGTGTGCACTGGCTCCTCCCCCTATGACCCTCCTCCAAGCCTCAGTTAGGATACTGTGCCCGGACGAGCGTACACAATAAGGAAGGATTTTGAATCCCGGGTAAGACTCATACCAGCCACACCAATCACACCATATAACTTGTGATCTAAACCCAGTTAACAGCATGATAACAGAGGAGCCTCTAGAAAAGATGGCTCACTACAGCAATAACCCGATTTTTTGGTAACAATAACTATGTACCAGTATTGCAGACAATCCGCACTTGGGATGGGCGCCCAGCATCCACTACGGACTACGAGAAATAGAATTATCGGTAAGTAAATTCTTATTTTCTCTAACGTCCTAAGTGGATGCTGGGGACTCCGTAAGGACCATGGGGATTATACCAAAGCTCCCAAACGGGCGGGAGAGTGCGGATGACTCTGCAGCACCAAATGAGAGAACTCCCGGTCCTCCTCAGCCAGGGTATCAAATTTGTAGAATTTTACAAACGTATTTGCTCCTGACCAAGTAGCTGCTCGGCAAAGTTGTAAAGCCGAGACCCCTCGGGCAGCCGCCCAAGATGAGCCCACCTTCCTTGTGGAATGGGCTTTTACAGATTTTGGCTGTGGCAGGCCTGCCACAGAATGTGCAAGCTGAATTGTACTACAAATCCAACGAGCAATAGTCTGCTTAGCAGCAGGAGCACCCAGCTTGTTGGGTGCATACAGAATAAACAACGAGTCAGATTTTCTGACTCCAGCCGTCCTGGAAACCTATATTTCCAGGGCTCTGACAACGTCTAGCAACTTGGAGTCCTCCAAGTCCCTAGTAGCCGCAGGCACCACAATAGGTTGATTCAGGTGAAACGCTGAAAACCACCTTAGGGAGAAACTGAGGACAAGTCCTCAATTCCGCCCTGTCCGAATGGAAAATCAGATGAGGGCTTTTACAGGATAAAGCCGCCAATTCTGACACGCACCTGGCCCAGGCCAGGGCCAACAGCATGACCACTTTCCATGTGAGATATTTTAACTCCACATATTTAAGTGGTTCAAACCAATGTGACTTTTGGAACCCAAAAACTACATTTAGATCCCAAGGTGCCACTGGAGGCACAAAAGGAGGCTGTATATACAGTACCCCTTTCACAAACGTCTGAACTTCAGGGACTGAAGCTAGTTCTTTTTGGAAGAAAATTGACGGGGCCGAAATTTGAACCTTAATGGACCCCCATTTCAGGCCCATAGACACTCCTGTTTGCAGGAAATGTAGGAATCGACCTAGTTGAAAATTCCTCCGTCGGGGCCTTACTGGCCTCGCACCACGCAACATATTTTCGCCAAATGCGGTGATAATGTTTTGCGGTTATATCTTTCCTGGCTTTGATCAGGATAGGGATGACTTCATCCGGAATGCCTTTTTCCTTCAGGATCCGGCGTTCAACCGCCCTGCCGTTAAACGCAGCCGCGGTAAGTCTTGGAACAGACAGGGTCCTTGCTGGAGCAGGTCCCTTCTTAGAGGTAGAGGCCACGGATCCTCCGTGAGCATTTCTTGAAGTTCCGGTTAACAAGTCCTTCTTGGCCAATCCAGAGCCACGAATATAGTGCTTACTCCTCTCCATCTTATAATTCTCAGTACCTTGGTTATGAGAGGCAGAGGAGGGAACACATACACTGACTGGTACACCCACTGTGTTACCAGAGCGTCTACAGCTATTGCCTGAGGGTCCCTTGACCTGGCGCAATACTTGTCGAGTTTTATAAACATGTGGAAGACTTCTGGGTGAAGTCCCCACTCTCCCGGGTGGAGGTCGTGTCTGCTGAGGAAGTCTGCTTCCCAGTTGTCCACTCCCGGAATGAATAATGCTGACAGTGCTATCACATGATTTTCCGCCCAGCGAAGAATCCTTGCAGCTTCTGCCATTGCCCTTCTGCTTCTTGTGTCACCCTGTCTGTTTACATGGGTGACTGCCGTGATGTTGTCCAAATGGATCAACTCCGGGTGACCTTGAAGCAGAGGTCTTGCTGAGCTTAGAGCATTGTAAATGGCCCTTAGCTTCAGGATATTTATGTGAAGTGATGTCTCCAGGCTTGACCATAAGCTCTGGAAATTCCTTCCCTGTGTGACTGCTCCCCAGCCTCGCAGGCTGGCATCCGTGGTCACCAGGACCCAGTCCTGAATGTGCGGCCCTCTAGAAGATGAGCACTCTGCAACCACCACAGGAGAGACACCCTTGTGCTTGGTGACAGGGTTATCCGCTGATGCATCTGAAGATGCGACCCAGACCATTTGTCCAGCAGGTCCCACTGGAAAGTTCTTGCGTGGAATCTGCCGCATGGGATTGCTTCATAGGAAGCTACCATTTTTTCCAGAACCATCTCATTGATGTACTGAGACTTGGCTCGGTTATAGGAGGTTCCCGACTAGCTCGGATAACTCCTTGACTTTCTCCTCTGGGAGAAACACCTTTTTCTGAACTGTGTCCAGGATCATCCCTAAGAACAAGAAGACGAGTCGTCGGAATCAGCTGCGATTTTGGAATATTGAGAATCCAATCGTGCTGCCGCAACACTACCTGAGATAGTGCTACACTGACCTCCAACTGTTCCCTGGATCTTACCCTTATCAGGGAATCGTCCAAGTAAGGGATAACTAAAATTCCCTTTCTTCGAAGGAGTATCATCATTTTGGCCATTACCTTGGTAAAGACCCGGGGTGCCGTGGACCATCCCTACGGCAGCGTCTGAAACTGATAGTGACAGTTCTGTACCATAAACCTGAGGTACCCTTGGTGAGAAGGGTAAATTGGGACATGAAGGTAAGCATCCTTGATGTACCGAGACATCATGTAGTCCTCTTCTTCCAGGTTCGCAATCACTGCTCTGAGTGACTCAATCTTGAATTTGAACCTCTGTATGTAAGTGTTCAAAGATTTTAGATTTAGAATCGGTCTCACCGAGCCGTCCGGCTTCGGTACCACAACAGTGTGGAATAATACCCCGTTCCCTGTTGCAGGAGGGGTACCTTGATTATCACCTGCTGGGAATACAGCTTGTGAATGGCTTCCAAAACTGTCTCCCTGTCAGAAGGAGACATCGGTAAAGCCGACTTTAGGAAACGGCGAGGGGGAGACGTCTCGAATTCCAATTTGTACCCCTGAGATATCACCTGAAGGATCCAGGGGTCTACTTGCGAGTGAGCCCACTGCGCGCTGAAATTCATTGAGACGGGCCCCCACCGTGCCTGATTCTGCTTGTAAAGCCCCAGCGTCATACTGAGGGCTTGGCAGAGGCGGGAGAGGGTTTCTGTTCCTGGGAACTGGCTGATTTCTGCAGCCTTTTTCCTCTCCCTCTGTCACGGGGCAGGAATGAGGAACCTTTTGCCCGCTTGCCCACGAAAAGACTGCGCCTGATAATACGGCGTCTTCTCATGTTGAGAGGCGACCTGGGGTACAAACGTGGATTTCCCAGCTGTTGCCGTGGCCACCAGGTCTGAAAGACCGACCCCAAATAACTCCTCCCTTTAATAAGGCAATACTTCCAAATGCCGTTTGGAATCCGCATCACCTGACCACTGTCGTGTCCATAACCCTCTACTGGTAGAAATGGACAACGCACTTTGACTTGATGCCAGTCGGCAAATATTCCGCTGTGCATCACGCATATATAGAAATGCATCTTTTAAATGCTCTATAGGCAATAATATACTGTCCCTATCTAGGGTATCAATATTTTCAGTCAGGGAATCCGACCACGCCAACCCAGCACTGCACATCCAGGCTGAGGCGATTGCTGGTCGCAGTATAACACCAGTATGTGTGTAAATACCTTTTAGGATGCCCTCCTGCTTTCTATCAGCAGGATCCTTAAGGGCGGCCATCTCAGGAGAGGGTAGAGCTCTTGTTCTTACAAGCGTGTGAGCGCTTTATCCACCCTAGGGGGTGTTTCCCAACGCACCCTAACCTCTGGCGGGAAAGGATATAATGCCAATAACATTTTAGAAATTATCAGTTGTTATCGGGGGAAAACCACGCATCATCACACACCTCATTTAATTTCTCAGATTCAGGAAAACTACAGGTAGTGTTTCCTCACCGAACATAATACCCCTTTTTGGTGGTACTCGTATTATCAGAAATGTGTAAAACATTTTTCATTGCCTCAATCATGTAACGTGTGGCCCCACTGGAAGTCACATTTGTCTCTTCACTGTCGACCGGTGGCCGTTCACTGACGGCCTATGAGACGTCTGGACAGGCACAAGCTGAGTAGCCGGCTGTCTCATGTCAACCACTGTCTTTTATACAGAGCTGACACTGTTACGTAATTCTTCCAACAGTTCATCCACTCAGGTGTCGACCCCCTAGGGGGTGACATCACTATTACAGGCAATCTGCTCCGTCTCCACATCATTTTTCTCCTCATACATGTCGACACAAACGTACCGACATACAGCACACACACAGGGAATGCTCTGATAGAGGACAGGACCCCACTAGCCCTTTGGGGAGACAGAGGGAGAGTTTGCCAGCACACACCAGAGCGCTATATATATATACAGGGATAACCTTATATAAGTGTTTTTCCCCTTATAGCTGCTATATCTTTAATACTGCGCGTAATTAGTGCCTCCCTACTCTTTTTTAACCCTTTCTGTAGTGTAGTGACTGCAGGGGAGAGCCAGGGAGCTTCCCTCCAACGGAGCTGTGAGGGAAAATGGCGCCAGTGTGCTGAGGAGATAGGCTCCGCCCCCTTCTCGGCGGCCTTATCTCCCGTTTTTCTATGTATTCTGGCAGGGGTTAAATTCATCCATATAGCCCAGGAGCTATATGTGATGCATTTTTTGCCATCCAAGGTGTTTTTATTGCGTCTCAGGGCGCCCCCCCCAGCGCCCTGCACCCTCAGTGACCGGAGTGTGAAGTGTGCTTGAGAGCAATGGCGCCCAGCTGCAGTGCTGTGCGCTACCTTGTTGAAGACAGGACGTCTTCTGCCGCCGATTTTCCGGACCTCTTCTGTCTTCTGGCTCTGTAAGGGGGCCGGCGGCGCGGCTCTGGGACCCATCCATGGCTGGGCCTGTGATCGTCCCTCTGGAGCTAATGTCCAGTAGCCTAAGAAGCCCAATCCACTCTGCACGCAGGTGAGTTCGCTTCTTCTCCCCTTAGTCCCTCGATGCAGTGAGCCTGTTGCCAGCAGGTCTCACTGAAAATAAAAAACCTAAAACTAAACTTTTCACTAAGCAGCTCAGGAGAGCCACCTAGTGTGCACCCTTCTCGTTCGGGCACAAAAATCTAACTGAGGCTTGGAGGAGGGTCATAGGGGGAGGAGCCAGTGCACACCAGGTAGTTCTAAAGCTTTACTTTTGTGCCCAGTCTCCTGCGGAGCCGCTTTTCCCCATGGTCCTTACGGAGTCCCCAGCATCCACTTAGGACGTTAGAGAAAATAGTTTCGGTAAGCAAAAGACTTTAGAACACAGTAGATACTTGTTGTTACATTATCGTAATTATTGTAACTAATCCCTATCATTCAGCTTCTGCTGCAGAGATAAAAGTGATGACAAGAACATGGTCTAAAAGTATATAAAGACACCTAAAAGATAATGACCCATAGTTCCAGAGAGCAATTAACAGGATTCATTAGCACAACCTTGCATGCTGGAAATATTTAAAGGGAAACACACCACTAAATAACAAATGATTATCTATCTCTAATAAATGGGGTGATTTCATAATTTTTGTTGAGCCCCCTAGGAATTAGAGTATCAAGTGAAAGAATCCAAAAGGTCTCATGTTTGAGTAGTTTTTCTTCCCTATTGCCTCCATCTTTACCAGGGGCTACATGTTTTGGTCCATACACATTTGGGTCCGCAACAGGGCATTCCACAAAATGACGTTGGATGCTATGATTCAGGACCTGATTCTTTATATTACGGGTGTGCTCTAAAATTCTGACCTTTAATACTCTCTTGGTATCTTAATCCACAGGGGCAACTGATTATATATATATATATATATATATATATATATATATATATATATAAAAGGTTATGTTACAATTAATAAAGGACTTAATACTCATAGGGCAACTCTGCTCACCATTCCCTAAAAAAATATTTTTCCCTTTTTCAGCCAACTTACATACTTTACAGTTTCCACAATTAAAAAACCTTTTATGTCTCCTAAAAAGTTTTTCTCAGTTTCTACCTGAATTTTTGATAATGTACTTTTAGACAACATACAATTTACTGTCTTGGCCCTTTTGTATATAATGTCAGTTTTTTGGGGGAGTTCTGGTCCAAAAATGGGATCTAATTGGAGAATATGCCAGTTCCTTTTAGCTATTCTTTCCAGGTCTCTAAAGCCTGTACTGAACTGAGTTACCATAGGGCAGAATATTTTCTTATTATCAGTCTCTTTTTTCTTGTATTTTAGCAAAGTTTTTCTCTCTTTTAACCTTGCTTTTTCCCTTGCCATGTGGACTAAATTCTCTAGATAACCTCTCTCCCTAAACCTCTCGGTGTATATTTCAGCTTGCTTGTCAAACTTAGATAAATTCATGCAGTTTCTCCTCAACCTTGTATACTGGGACAAAGGAATATTTCCCTTCCACTGGGGTAGATGACAGCTATTAAACTCCAGGTAGATGTTACTATCAACTTTTTGTAAAATGTGTGGAGGTTTCAATAGACCCTGTTTTCTCAAAATTCTCAGTGGACAACACTAAATCCAAGAATTCTAGATGATTGTGACTAAAGGTACCTGTGAACTTTAAATTGTAGGCGTTTATATTAATTTCAGAAAATCATTCCACTCTAGTTCACTCCGTTTCCAAACTATCAGTACATCATCTATGTACCTTTTGTCAGTGGCGTCACTTAGGGGGTGCGGCCCGCACCCCTGTGTCACCCTTCAATGGGGTGACACCAAATACAGGCACTCTCATGTCCGCACTAGAGATGAGCGCCTGAAATTTTTCGGGTTTTGTGTTTTGGTTTTGGGTTCGGTTCCGCGGCCGTGTTTTGGGTTCGAACGCGTTTTGGCAAAACCTCACCGAATTTTTTTTGTCGGATTCGGGTGTGTTTTGGATTCGGGTGTTTTTTTCAAAAAACACTAAAAAACAGCTTAAATCATAGAATTTGGGGGTCATTTTGATCCCAAAGTATTATTAACCTCAAAAACCATAATTTACACTCATTTTCAGTCTATTCTGAATACCTCACACCTCACAATATTATTTTTAGTCCTAAAATTTGCACCGAGGTCGCTGTGTGAGTAAGATAAGCGACCCTAGTGGCCGACACAAACACCGGGCCCATCTAGGAGTGGCACTGCAGTGTCACGCAGGATGTCCCTTCCAAAAAACCCTCCCCAAACAGCACATGACGCAAAGAAAAAAAGAGGCGCAATGAGGTAGCTGTGTGAGTAAGATTAGCGACCCTAGTGGCCGACACAAACACCGGGCCCATCTAGGAGTGGCACTGCAGTGTCACGCAGGATGGCCCTTCCAAAAAACCCTCCCCAAACAGCACATGACGCAAAGAAAAAAAGAGGCGCAATGAGGTAGCTGTGTGAGTAAGATTAGCGACCCTAGTGGCCGACACAAACACCGGGCCCATCTAGGAGTGGCACTGCAGTGTCACGCAGGATGTCCCTTCCAAAAAACCCTCCCCAAACAGCACATGACGCAAAGAAAAAAAGAGGCGCAATGAGGTAGCTGTGTGAGTAAGATTAGCGACCCTAGTGGCCGACACAAACATCGGGCCCATCTAGGAGTGGCACTGCAGTGTCACGCAGGATGTCCCTTCCAAAAAACCCTCCCCAAACAGCACATGACGCAAAGAAAAAAAGAGGCGCAATGAGGTAGCTGACTGTGTGAGTAAGATTAGCGACCCTAGTGGCCGACACAAACACCGGGCCCATCTAGGAGTGGCACTGCAGTGTCACGCAGGATGTCCCTTCCAAAAAACCCTCCCCAATCAGCACATGATGCAAAGAAAAAGAAAAGAAAAAAGAGGTGCAAGATGGAATTGTCCTTGGGCCCTCCCACCCACCCTTATGTTGTATAAACAAAACAGGACATGCACACTTTAACCAACCCATCATTTCAGTGACAGGGTCTGCCACACGACTGTGACTGATATGACGGGTTGGTTTGGACCCCCCCCAAAAAAGAAGCAATTAATCTCTCCTTGCACAAACTGGCTCTACAGAGGCAAGA
The DNA here is from genome assembly GCF_028390025.1 of Pseudophryne corroboree. Lineage (NCBI taxonomy): Eukaryota > Metazoa > Chordata > Amphibia > Anura > Myobatrachidae > Pseudophryne > Pseudophryne corroboree. The sequence goes on from NC_086445.1 coordinate 546,893,399, forward strand.
TGTCCACCTCATCTTCACCCTCCGATATATCACCGTGTACATCCCCCTCCTCACAGATTATCAATTCGTCCCCACTGGAATCCACCATCTCAGCTCCCTGTGTACTTTGTGGAGGCAATTGCTGCTGGTCAATGTCTCCGCGGAGGAATTGATTATAATTCATTTTAATGAACATCATCTTCTCCACATTTTCTGGATGTAACCTTGTACGCCGATTGCTGACAAGGTGAGCGGCGGCACTAAACACTCTTTCGGAGTACACACTTGTGGGAGGGCAACTTAGGTAGAATAAAGCCAGTTTGTGCAAGGGCCTCCAAATTGCCTCTTTTTCCTGCCAGTATAAGTACGGACTGTGTGACGTGCCTACTTGGATGCGGTCACTCATATAATCCTCCACCATTCTATCAATGTTGAGAGAATCATATGCAGTGACAGTAGACGACATGTCCGTAATCGTTGTCAGGTCCTTCAGTCCGGACCAGATGTCAGCATCAGCAGTCGCTCCAGACTGCCCTGCATCACCGCCAGCGGGTGGGCTCGGAATTCTGAGCCTTTTCCTCGCACCCCCAGTTGCGGGAGAATGTGAAGGAGGAGATGTTGACAGGTCGCGTTCCGCTTGACTTGACAATTTTGTCACCAGCAGGTCTTTCAACCCCAGCAGACTTGTGTCTGCCGGAAAGAGAGATCCAAGGTAGGCTTTAAATCTAGGATCGAGCACGGTGGCCAAAATGTAGTGCTCTGATTTCAACAGATTGACCACCCGTGAATCCTTGTTAAGCGAATTAAGGGCTGCATCCACAAGTCCCACATGCCTAGCGGAATCGCTCCCTTTTAGCTCCTTCTTCAATGCCTCCAGCTTCTTCTGCAAAAGCCTGATGAGGGGAATGACCTGACTCAGGCTGGCAGTGTCTGAACTGACTTCACGTGTGGCAAGTTCAAAGGGCATCAGAACCTTGCACAACGTTGAAATCATTCTCCACTGCACTTGAGACAGGTGCATTCCACCTCCTATATCGTGCTCAATTGTATAGGCTTGAATGGCCTTTTGCTGCTCCTCCAACCTCTGAAGCATATAGAGGGTTGAATTCCACCTCGTTACCACTTCTTGCTTCAGATGATGGCAGGGCAGGTTCAGTAGTTTTTGGTGGTGCTCCAGTCTTCTGTACGTGGTGCCTGTACGCCGAAAGTGTCCCGCAATTCTTCTGGCCACCGACAGCATCTCTTGCACGCCCCTGTCGTTTTTTAAAAAATTCTGCACCACCAAATTCAAGGTATGTGCAAAACATGGGACGTGCTGGAATTTGCCCATATTTAATGCACACACAATATTGCTGGCGTTGTCCGATGCCACAAATCCACAGGAGAGTCCAATTGGGGTAAGCCATTCCGCGATGATCTTCCTCAGTTGCCGTAAGAGGTTTTCAGCTGTGTGCGTATTCTGGAAAGCGGTGATACAAAGCGTAGCCTGCCTAGGAAAGAGTTGGCGTTTGCGAGATGCTGCTACTGGTGCCGCCGCTGCTGTTCTTGCGGCGGGAGTCCATACATCTACCCAGTGGGCTGTCACAGTCATATAGTCCTGACCCTGCCCTGCTCCACTTGTCCACATGTCCGTGGTTAAGTGGACATTGGGTACAACTGCATTTTTTAGGACACTGGTGAGTCTTTTTCTGACGTCCGTGTACATTCTCGGTATCGCCTGCCTAGAGAAGTGGAACCTAGATGGTATTTGGTAACGGGGGCACACTGCCTCAATAAATTGTCTAGTTCCCTGTGAACTAACGGCGGATACCGGACGCACGTCTAACACCAACATAGTTGTCAAGGCCTCAGTTATCCGCTTTGCAGTAGGATGACTGCTGTGATATTTCATCTTCCTCGCAAAGGACTGTTGAACAGTCAATTGCTTACTGGAAGTAGTACAAGTGGGCTTACGACTTCCCCTCTGGGATGACCATCGACTCCCAGCGGCAACAACAGCAGCGCCAGCAGCAGTAGGCGTTACACGCAAGGATGCATCGGAGGAATCCCAGGCAGGAGAGGACTCGTCAGAATTGCCAGTGACATGGCCTGCAGGACTATTGGCATTCCTGGGGAAGGAGGAAATTGACACTGAGGGAGTTGGTGGGGTGGTTTGCGTGAGCTTGGTTACAAGAGGAAGGGATTTACTGGTCAGTGGACTGCTTCCGCTGTCACCCAAAGTTTTTGAACTTGTCACTGACTTATTATGAATGCGCTGCAGGTGACGTATAAGGGAGGATGTTCCGAGGTGGTTAACGTCCTTACCCCTACTTATTACAGCTTGACAAAGGGAACACACGGCTTGACACCTGTTGTCCGCATTTCTGGTGAAATACCTCCACACCGAAGAGCTGATTTTTTTGGTATTTTCACCTGGCATGTCAACGGCCATATTCCTCCCACGGACAACAGGTGTCTCCCCGGGTGCCTGACTTAAACAAACCACCTCACCATCAGAATCCTCCTGGTCAATTTCCTCCCCAGCGCCAGCAACACCCATATCCTCCTCATCCTGGTGTACTTCAACACTGACATCTTCAATCTGACTATCAGGAACTGGACTGCGGGTGCTCCTTCCAGCACTTGCAGGGGGCGTGCAAATGGTGGAAGGCGCATGCTCTTCACGTCCAGTGTTGGGAAGGTCAGGCATCGCAACCGACACAATTGGACTCTCCTTGTGGATTTGGGATTTCGAAGAATGCACAGTTCTTTGCTGTGCTGCTTTTGCCAGCTTGAGTCTTTTCATTTTTCTAGCGAGAGGCTGAGTGCTTCCATCCTCATGTGAAGCTGAACCACTAGCCATGAACATAGGCCAGGGCCTCAGCCGTTCCTTGCCACTCCGTGTGGTAAATGGCATATTGGCAAGTTTACGCTTCTCCTCCGACAATTTTATTTTAGGTTTTGGAGTCCTTTTTTTTCTGATATTTGGTGTTTTGGATTTGACATGCTCTGTACTATGACATTGGGCATCGGCCTTGGCAGACGACGTTGCTGGCATTTCATCGTCTCGGCCATGACTAGTGGCAGCAGCTTCAGCACGAGGTGGAAGTGGATCTTGATCTTTCCCTAATTTTGGAACCTCAACATTTTTGTTCTCCATATTTTAATAGGCACAACTAAAAGGCACCTCAGGTAAACAATGGAGATGGATACTAGTATACAATTATGGACTGCCTGCCGACTGCAGACACAGAGGTAGCCACAGCCGTGAACTACCGTACTGTACTGTGTCTGCAGCTAATATAAACTGGTTGATAAAGAGAAGATGTCTATGTAACTATGTATGTATAAAGAAGACTGAAAAAAATCCACGGTTAGGTGGTATACAATTATGGACGGACTGCCTGCCGAGTGCAGACACAGAGGTAGCCACAGCCGTGAACTACCGTACTGTACTGTGTCTGCAGCTAATATAGACTGGTTGATAAAGAGAAGATGTCTATGTAACTATGTATGTATAAAGAAGAATGAAAAAAAACCACAGTTAGGTGGTATACAATTATGGACGGACTGCCTGCCGAGTGCAGACACAGAGGTAGCCACAGCCGTGAACTACCGTACTGTACTGTGTCTGCAGCTAATATAGACTGGTTGATAAAGAGAAGATGTCTATGTAACTATGTATGTATAAAGAAGAATGAAAAAAATCCACGGTTAGGTGGTATTACAATTATGGACGGACTGCCTGCCGAGTGCAGAGACACAGAGGTAGCCACAGCCGTGAACTACCGTACTGTGTCTGCTGCGACTGGATGATAAATGATATAAAAAATATATATATATCACTACTGCAGCCGGACAGGTATATATTATATATTATATAATGACGGACCTGCTGGACACTGTCTGTCAGCAGAATGAGTTTTATTTTTATAGAATAAAAAACAAACAAACACACAAGTGAAGTCACACGACGAGTTTTTAACTTTTTCAGGCAATCACAATATAAGTATACTACTAACTATACTGGTGGTCAGTGTGGTCAGGTCACTGGTCAGTCACACTGGCAGTGGCACTCCTGCAGCAAAAGTGTGCACTGTTTAATTTTAATATAATATGTACTCCTGGCTCCTGCTATAACCTATAACTGGCACTGCAGTAGTGCTCCCCAGTCTCCCCCACAATTATAAGCTGTGTGAGCTGAGCAGTCAGACAGATATATAATATATATAGATGATGCAGCACACTGGCCTGAGCCTGAGCAGTGCACACAGATATGGTATGTGACTGACTGAGTCACTGTGTGTATCGCTTTTTTCAGGCAGAGAACGGATATATTAAATAAACTGCACTGTGTGTCTGGTGGTCACTCACTATATAATATATTATGTACTCCTGGCTCCTGCTATAACCTATAACTGGCACTGCAGTAGTGCTCCCCAGTCTCCCCCACAATTATAAGCTGTGTGAGCTGAGCAGTCAGACAGATATATATAATATTATATATAGATAATAGATGATGCAGCACACTGGCCTGAGCCTGAGCAGTGCACACAGATATGGTATGTGACTGACTGAGTCACTGTGTGTATCGCTTTTTTCAGGCAGAGAACGGATATATTAAATAAACTGCACTGTGTGTCTGGTGGTCACTCACTATATAATATATTATGTACTCCTGGCTCCTGCTATAACCTATAACTGGCACTGCAGTAGTGCTCCCCAGTCTCCCCCACAATTATAAGCTGTGTGAGCTGAGCAGTCAGACAGATATATATAATATTATATATAGATAATAGATGATGCAGCACACTGGCCTGAGCCTGAGCAGTGCACACAGATATGGTATGTGACTGACTGAGTCACTGTGTGTATCGCTTTTTTCAGGCAGAGAACGGATATATTAAATAAACTGCACTGTGTGTCTGGTGGTCACTCACTATATAATATATTATGTACTCCTGGCTCCTGCTATAACCTATAACTGGCACTGCAGTAGTGCTCCCCAGTCTCCCCCACAATTATAAGCTGTGTGAGCTGAGCAGTCAGACAGATATATATAATATTATATATAGATAATAGATGATGCAGCACACTGGCCTGAGCCTGAGCAGTGCACACAGATATGGTATGTGACTGAGTCACTGTGTGCTGTGTATCGCTTTTTTCAGGCAGAGAACGGATTATAAAGTAAACTGCACTGTCCTCACTAGTAAACTCTCTCCACTCAGTCTCTACACTTCTACAGTAACAGTACTCCTCCTAGTCAGCTCCAGTAAATCTCTCTCAGTCTCTTATAATCTAAATGGAGAGGACGCCAGCCACGTCCTCTCCCTATCAATCTCAATGCACGTGTGAAAATGGCGGCGACGCGCGGCTCCTTATATAGAATCCGAGTCTCGCGATAGAATCCGAGCCTCGCGAGAATCCGACAGCGTCATGATGACGTTCGGGCGCGCTCGGGTTAACCGAGCAAGGCGGGAAGATCCGAGTCGCTCGGACCCGTGAAAAAAAACATGAAGTTCTGGCGGGTTCGGATTCAGAGAAACCGAACCCGCTCATCTCTAGTCCGCACCCCCTCCTCCTATAGCGGACTGCAGTCACGGCCGCTATGTTTAAAATGAACAAAAAGATACCCCTTGTGACGCGGACAATGCCACGGACAGCGCGATTCGTGTGTGCCGCCGCCCGGGGTATTGTCACTGCTACTGGGGTCCGGCAGCGGCACTGCGTCTCCATCATAGCCGCCGCCGCTGCGGAGCTATGAACGGAAAACAGACTCGTGAGATGATGACATCATCTCGCGAGTCTCTCTCTCTGCACTGTAGCGGCTGTAGAGGGAGGCTGGGAGGCGCTGGGAGGAGCGGGCGGGGACTCTGCAGGAGCTGACACTGGGTGGGTGCGTGTAGCTGTGTCCTCCTGTGGCGCAGCTCACAACTTGAAGCAGGGGCAGGGCTGGCCTGTATTTTCGTCTGGAGCTGAGACTGCAGTGCTGAGTAAGTTGATATAAGCTCATCCTGTACAGTTTGAGGGTGGGATGTACTAACCTTCCCCACCATGTTATTTGGCTTTTCTCAACGCTATTTTTGTATTATCTTTGCGACTACTGGTCACCGCTCCGCTGCCTGGCGCTACCCGTTGCTCCCCCACGCTCCCTGTCTTCATTATCCTCTCTGCTATCAGCATCATCACCGCCGCGGCCACTTATTCCTACGCTCTCCGTAGAGCTTGGTCTGCTCCCCCTGTCAGCTGCGCATGCGCACTTGTCACAACTTCCTGTTAGGCAGCTGACAGGGGGAGCGCAGTGGTGCCACGGCGGTGATGATGCGGATGGCAGCGAGGAGAATGAAGACGGGGAGCAATGGGTAGCGCCCAGGGCCAGATTAACAATGGGGCGGATGGAGCTACAGCTCCAGGCCTCCACATAAAAATAGGCCCATCATGCTAGCAGCAGGATGGTGACCAGGCACACAGCTGGCCAAACAATCATAAATTATAAGTATTAAAATAGTTTTTTTAGTTTTCTCACAAAATGATGCGTATTTTCTATGTTTATGTATTTAGGAAGGAATTAGGGTTTATAGTGTATAGGGTGTACACACCCATATGGCTCTAGCCACACCCACACAGCACTAGTCACAGCTCCTCCCCTTCTCAGTATAGGCCCTTGGAAATTTTCAGCTCTAGGCCCATGTGGCCCTTAATCCGGCCCTGGTAGCGCCGGGCAGTGGAGCAGTGAGCAGTATCCGCAAAGATAATACAAAAAGAGCTCTGAGACATGCCAAATAACACGGCGGGGGAGGTTAGTACACCTATGTGACTGGTAGCGTCTAGATTCTCTTTGTGCAGTGGACCTTTCCCATAACCCCCTGGGTCCATGTCACAATCTATTTGGAATAGAAAAGTGTGGCGAGCGAAGCGGAGCGCGACACCGAGCCCGATGCGTGGCGAGCGAAGCGAGCCCGCGAGGGTCCAATGCTGCATAGACAAAAAAAAAATACCCCAAACGAGGGCGGAAGTTCTCTCATGTCCACTCGTTTTGTCACGTCCAGGTCCTTTGCACGAAGGCAACATAGACACAACCCTATGTGACTGCTGTACAACTGATACTAAATGCAGTTAAATGTTTATATGATTATCAAAAAGATAAAAGGTAATTTAGATTAGATTTTGTAAGTGTGTATTGCATGGCACGACAAATTCCGGCGGCCAAGACGCCATGGCGACCAGGTATTGGTGCCTGGCGACCAGGGCCCTGAACACTATGAGGAGGGGACTGGGAACGTAGTGAGGATGGGGTCGGGCATGCGGTCAGGTAGGGTAGCGTCTAGTTATCTTTCGTGGAGAGGACCTTTCCCATAACCCCCTGGGTCCATGTCACAAACTATTTTTAATAGTAACCTGTGGCGAGCGAAGCAGAGCGAGACACCCAGCCCGAAGCGTGTCGAGCGTCCAATGGTGCATAGGTAAAATGAAATAACCACAAACGAACGGAGAATGGATAAAACATTAAGGTGCTGTAAGGACGGAAGTAATCTACTGCCCTCTCGTGCTGTCACTTCCTGGTCCTGATCACGAAGGGAACATCGACACAAGCGGTAAGGTAGGGGCTGGGCAGCTATGGATGATAGCGCTGACGATACTTCAAATGAGGCGCCGACCTCCAGCCATTCTGAGCTCACGGACCGACAGCCGATCAGGAGTGTTGCCGGACCGCAAGCTCCTATTGGTTCGCAAGTAGGCGCCACATTTAAAATGGCTCCTGGCCACCCACCACTGTGCCTGGTTATCCCCATCCCACTGATGGCCTGATGCATTGCAGCTTCGCATTCCTGCTGCTTGGTCTCCCACAGCCTGCCCGTCTGTGAGCTCCACGGTGAGGGACCTGCATAACAGTAAGACTTCAGCCAATGGTGAGTATAGTACTGTAACTTTTTTTTTTTTTTAAGTGTATATGGCTTTTACAGGGTTTTTTTTTTTTGTTCATGTGGATCTGGCTTTTGCAATGTATTTTATATGGATCTTGCTTTTTATGTGGATTTTGCTTTTTCAGCTTATTTTTTGTAACGTGGATCTGACTTTTTATGTTTTTTTAAGTGGATCTGACTTTTTAAGTATTTTTTGTTAATGTGGATCTACCTTTTGCAATGTATTTTATGTGGATTTGGCTTTTCAGTGTTTTTTTTTATTTTTAATGTGGATCTGGCTTTTTAAGTATTGTTTTGTTAATGTGGACCTGCCTTTTGCAATGTATTTTATGTAGATATTTTGTGTGGATTTGGCTTTTTCAGTGTTTTTATTTTAAATGCGGATCTGGCCTTTTAAGTTTTTTTTTTTTTATGTGGATCTGGCTTTTGCAATGTATTTTATGTGAATTTTGCTTTTTTACATTTTTTTTTTTTTTTAGATATGCGGGATACCTGCTCCGTAATGTGTGTATGTGTGGAGGGGTTGTTGTGCCCACAGTGGGGTTAGATGAGGTTTATTGCAAATAAAGCAAATGAAACGTTGACATCTTCCTAAGACGTCCGTCTATGTTTTTACTTAACTAAAAAGTCCTCAGAGTGCCACGTCTATATTGCTGCTATACATTAACCCCACTGTGGGTTAGATGAGGGCACAACAACCCCTCCACACGCACACACATTGTCTGCTATCTATGTATATGTATCTCTCTCTAGCTATACACACACTCATACATATATGTATTTACATACATTATATATTTATATAACTAGATCTATGTACAGTATATAGAACTATATATATATATATATATATATATATATATATATATACACACACACACATATACTTGAGCAATCTGGCACTCTGTATCAATTGATGAAACCACATATATGCCTTTGCTGCAATAGTACAGATTGACCTTGCCAAACGTCATTTAGCCTGAAGCACGGCACTACCAAATTCATGCAGTGCCGTGCTATATATATATATATATATATATACTGTGTCAGCCCGGCAGTATAAATGTGCTTCATTGCCCTCCTTGTAATATGGATACAATTTGCAGCACGGATGGTGTAATGATTAGCATTACTGCCTAACAGCACAGAGGTCATATGTTCAATTCCCACCTCGACCCTAACTGTGCGGAGTTTGTATATTCTCCCCGTGCTTGCGTCACAATCCAAAAATATACTGGTAGGTTAATTGGTTCCCAACAAAAAATTAACCCTAGTGTGAATCTGTGTTCATGTATATGTGGTAGGGAATATAGAGTGTAAGCTCCACTGGGTCAGGGACTGATGTGAATGGCCAAATATTCTCTGTACAGCGCTGTGTGTGTTATATATGTGTGTGTACTGTATATTCGGCTAAGTGGCGAAATTTCAGGACTTCCGGCCTTTTTTCAAGGCAGAACACAATCAAATGTGCAACATCTTAAGTAGACCTGCAACTGGCGTTTTCTGCTATGCCGAATGAGGAGACAAACCCCGCCGGTGGCCAGTGCTGATGATGGCCGCAATCCTTGTGCATACGGTTAACCATAGATACCTGCAGAGTCCCGGGTGCGCTTGCTGTGCTGTGTCCACAACCCAAATATATACAAAGTGAAACTATTATTGGATATATTGGGGTCTATTCAAATGTTTTCTGGGCACCCAAATGTATTGGGCTCCCACCGGAGCTATTCAAATGCCCCCCCCCCCCCTACCACATATATATATATATATACACACACATATATATATATATATATATATATATATATACATACATACACAGTAATACTCAGTCTCTGCGCAAACAGTTCATCCGGAGTTTTTTGAAGAAACCTCCCAGTGCAGCTCAATCCCACTCCAAGCCACCGGAGTATAAGGTGCAAAGAAAATGGAGAGCGCACTCGTCAATGTATTATTGGTAACACTTTATAAAACGGTAATATATCCACATACATAGAGGTTAAAATTCACTCGTATAACGGGACCATCCCACAAGTGTAGCCGTCCTTCTGCTACTCAACTCTGCTGGTCTCTCACACCGGCTCCGGACCCAGCGGGTGGGTGACATCACGAACGTCCACGTTGTTTATTTTATATATATATATATATATATATATATATATATATATACAGACACACACACATATCTGAAATTATCGGCACTGCACTTAGAAAGATAACTACTACAGAGCCATCTTTTAGATAGTGCGCCACTGTGTCTTTTGTCATTAATGCGTGGAAGAAGAACGGTCATTGCAGGAACCTTGCTCCCTGGAAGACCTCTGAAACTGCAACCCAGGGATCGGAGAGTGCTAAACAGAGAGCTGTGAAAGAACAGGGGTCGTCTTATGCATACCATTGCACACGAGTTCAAAATGGACACTAATGGTCTGGTTTCGACAAGAATACATCATAGGGAGACCCATGTACCTGGATTTTATGGCCAAGCAGCTGTTCGTAACCTCTAATCACAAAGAAGAATGCAGCCCAGCGCTTACAATGATAATAAAGAGAACAAAAACTGGACAGTGGATCGATGGCAAGTGTTATGGAGCGACGGATCACGGTTTACACTTTTCAGTTCAGGTGAACGTGTTTGGTTTTGGCGATTGCCAGGAGAGCATCTGATGCCAGAATGTACAGTACCTACAGACTAGCATGGAGGTGGTAGCATTATGCTACATGGGGCTGTTTCAGCTGGTATGGCAAGGCTCCACTAGTTGTAATGCTAGAGATAGTGCATCTGCATTCTTTTTTTTTGTGGTCACATTATCAAGCATCTCGTTGACTCACAATGGGGAGGGCAGGGTGCATTTAAATATTTAAAGCAACTTCCCCATGCAGTGTTCTGTACCTGTAATAAACCTAGCAGGGTAGCAGTAGAATCGCATGATCCAAGATCTGCCTTCCTCTTCCTGTCCTATTCACAATAGATTTACATTTTACTTTTTTTTTATTGTTTTTAGTTTTATTAAAAAAAAAAATGCAAATAATGCCTTTTTATCATTTGCAGGGATATTCTATCATGATGCATGGAGTGCATAAATCAAAGAGGCCAAGTGGATGCCAGCAAAGGAAAGCAAAAAAGGCAAGAAATAAATCACTGAAAACACTAGCTGGATCCATGCTTCAGTTTGTCAAAAGACAGGATGATGGCCAGGGTTCATCAAAAGACACAGCTCCTCAGTGTCAGTCTCCAATTGATACTGCTCATACTTCTGAAGCTTGCAGGCATTCTGCTGAAGAGCAAGATGTGGAAATTGCAGAATTTACAGCAGAAAAACAAAGAGTGGAAATGGAAGAATGTGAAGCAGAAGAAAGTGCTGAAAGTGACTCTAGCCTTGATACTGTAAAGGAGATGAGTGATGTTACGGAGAAAGATTTGCAAATTTTACTTTCTGGGAAATACCAGTTCCAGATAATTTTCGGGTTGAAATCATCAAAAGGGGAAGCGATTATTTCCAAAATAAAGATGGGCCTTTCAGTGCTGTGGCGAGGAAAGATTCAGATGCAAAAGCAAAGGGTGGTGTACGCCAGATTTCAAAAGAGTGGTTTTACAAGATAATGCCAAATGGTGAGAAAATTCTGCGGTAATGGATGGTTTACTCAGTTGTCAGCAACAAATTATACTGTTTTTGCTGCCGACTGTTTGCCGTTAGTGCTACAAGTACGACATCCAAATTTGTGACTGGGTTTCAGAAGTGGTGGAAACTGAACCCGAAAGTACATAACCACGAGACTTCCGAAGAACACCTATGTTGCCTTGAAAAGTGGAAAACATTGGCAGCAGGACTTAGGCTGCACAAAACCATCGACGCCAAAAGTATTTCTTTAATGGAAATGGAGAAGAAAAAGTGAAGGGATATCTTGCACAGATTGCTTGATATCACGTTGTTTCTTGCCAAGCAGAATCTGCCATTCCGCGGCCACAAGGAAGATGAGACTTAGTTGAATAAAGGGAACTTTCTTGAGATGGTTGAGGTATTTTCAAAATATGATCCAGTGCTGAAAGAGCACCTAATGAGATTGAAACGGAGCACGTGTAAACTTAAAGTGTCAGTCTCATATCTAGCACCAAACACTCAGAATGAGTTTATAAGTGTCCTGGCAAATCATGTGAAGGAGAAGCTTGTCATGGACATAAAGTCTGCAAAGTATTTTGGGATCATGTTTGACAGCACACCTGACATATCACATACTGACCAGATGTCCGAAGTGATCAGATATGTAACAATCAACAACATGAAAGTTGAAGTAAAAGAGGTATTTCTTGGATTTTTCCCTTTAAAGGGGAAAACAGCTGCTGACCTCAGTTCTGACATTTTAAAAACACTGGAAAATGATGGACTGGACATAATGATGTGTTGTTCTCAAGGCTATGATAATGCTGCCACTATGGCTGGAATCCATGGAGGTGTACAAGCCATTCATAAGAGAAAGAACAGGAAAGCTATTTTTAGTGGATGTGTGGACCATTCACTTAATTTGTGCGGTCAGCTGAAAATGCATCATGTGTGACATTTTTTGGAACTCTTGAGGCAATGTTTTCTTTCTTTGCTACTTCAACCCATCGATGGGATGTGTTAATTGAACATACTGGAGTTTCAGTGAAAAGGTTATCAACAACACGCTGGAGTGCTCATCATGCTGCAGTTACGCCAGTTAAGGAAAAGCTTGATAAGTTTGTGGACGCGATTGAAGCTCTTTGTGATGTACATGAAAATGTGGACACAAGAGGAGCAGCACAACGTCTTTTGCCTGCTGTCTGTGATTTCACTTTTCTGTGCTACCTGTACTTCTGGTGTGATGTACTTCAAGAAGTTAATCTTACACAGCAGTACCTGCAGACTAATGGCTTAACTCTCGACAAGGTGGTGGCAAAGTTAGAGGCGCTTAAACTTTTTCTGCATGAGGAACGCAGTCATCTAGTGGAGCATGCAATTGAAGAGGCGCTTTCAAAATCAGATGAATATGGAATTGCAGTACAGAGAAGAGCCAGGTTCAAGAAGCGGTTGGCCGGGGAACAAGCAAGTGACGCTGGACTCTCTCTTCAAGAAGAAAATAAAAGGGCGATGTTTGAGTGCATTGATCGCTTTCTTTCTGAACTTCAGATCAGATCAAGAGCCATCCAGGAAATATCAGCCATGTTTGAAGCTGTTCAAGCGAAGAGTCTCATATCTGCCACTGATGAACAGTTAAAGGTGTCTGTTCCAAAACTAACCACTTTCTATGATGAGTTATCTGAAAGTTCACTTTTAATAGAAATACCAAGGCTAAGAAGGCACCTGAAAGCAGCAAACATTGATCTGGAAAAAGCCAAAGATTGGCCAATATTAGATGTTTTGAAATTCATAGCGGAATGGGACTTTGTAGAATCTCTACCAAACCTCTTACTAAGTCTACAATTATTTCTGACGATTTGTGTGTCTGTGGCTTCATGTGAGAGGAGCTTTTCAAAGCTGAAACTTATAAATAACTATTTGCGATCTACCATGGGACAGTCAAGGCTTTCTGACCTTGCAATACTGTCAGTTGAAAGTGAGCTGGCGAAAGACATTGACTTTGATGAAGTGATTCACAGGTTCGCCGCTTTGAAGGCCAGGAAAGGAAAGTTTTGATTATTTTGTTGAGATGTTGGCTAAGTGCTAAAATGCTTCTGTATTTGTTACTGTTTGTTTTTTTATGGTACTGTTTTCAACTATAGAGGTGTGCAAATAAATACTCTGGGGTATATTTACTAAGGTCCCGATTTTGACCGAGATGCCGTTTTTTCTTCAAATTGTCATCTCGGTAATTTACTAAGCAAAAATCACGGCAGTGATGAGGGCATTCGTAATATTTTGGAAGTCCTTGGAAAAAATCACGAATCAATACACCATCGGTCAAATACGCCTGCAATTTGGTAGAAATCGGTCATTTACTAAAAAGTGCAAAACACAAACACTGCCGACAATAGCCAAACACTGCCGTGCTAAAATACAAATCGTGAAAAAGTGCTAAAAAAAAAACAGACCTGCTTTTTTATCCCGTGTTTGTATAGGCATGCACGGATCCATGAGATCCGTGCATGTTTTTCAGTGGGAAGGGGGGGGGAATGTTATAAATTTTCAAAAAAAAATTGCGTGGGGTCCCCCCTCCTAAACCAAACCAGCCTCGGGCTCTTTGAGCCGGCCCTGGTTGCAAAAGTATGGGAAAAAAATTGACAGGGGTTCCCCCATATTTAAGCAACCAGCACCGGGCTCTGCGCCTGGTCCTGGTTCCAAAAATACGGGGAACAAAAAGAGTAGGGGTCCCCCGTATTTTTGAAACCAGCACCGGGCTCCACTAGCTAGACAGATAATGCCACAGCCGGGGGTCACTTTTATACAGTGCCTTGCGGCCGTGGCATCAAATATCCAACTAGTCACCCCTGGCCGGGGTACCCTGGGGGAGTGGGGATCCCTTCAATCAAGGGGTCCCCCCCCCCAGCCACCCAAGGGCCAGGGGTGAAGCCCGAGGCTGTCCCCCCCATCCAATGGGCTGCGGATGGGGGCTGATAGCCTTTGTTCAAAGTGATTGATATTGTTTTTAGTAGCAGTACTACAAGGCCCAGCAAGCCTCCCCCGCAAGCTGGTACTTGGAGAACCACAAGTACCAGCATGCGGCGGAAAAATGGGCCCGCTGGTACCTGTAGTACTACTACTAAAAAAATACCCCAATAAAGACATCACACACACACCTTGAAAGTATAACTTTAATACATCCATCCACACCTCCATATACACATACTTACCTTATGTTCCCACGCAGGTCGGTCCTCTTCTCCAGTAGAATCCATGGTGTACCTGTAGAAAAAATTATACTCACATAATCCATGGTTGAAGGCTCCTCTGCTTGTAATCCTTTTGTAATCCACGTACTTGAAAAAATAAAAAAACGGACACCCGACCACGAACTGAAAGGGGACCCATGTTTTCACATGGGACCCCTTTCCCCGAATGCCAGAAACCCACTCTGACTGATGTCTAAGTGGGTTTCTTCAGCCAATCAGGGAGCGCCACGTTGTGGCACCCTCCTGATCGGCTGTGTGCTCCTGTACTGTCTGACAGGCGGCACACGGCAGTGTTACAATGTAGCGCCTATGCGCTCCATTGTAACCAATGGTGGGAACTTTCAGGTCAGCGGCTGACCGAAAGTGACCTCACCGCTGACCTGAAAGTTCCCACCATTGGTTACAATGGAGCGCATAGGCGCTACATTGTAACACTGCCGTGTGCCGCCTGTCAGACAGTACAGGAGCACACAGCTGATCAGGAGGGTGCCACAACGTGCGCTCCCTGATTGCAGGGCCGGTGCAAGGTTTCTCGGCACCCTAGGCAAAATTTCTGCCTACACAATCCCCCCCCCTACCCCGTCCTCCCGTCCTCCCGTCCTCCCGACCCTCCCCTTCCCCTGTTGCTTGGACAGTGGAGTGATCACGTTATCTAGAGGCTGTGTTAACGGTATGTTGATCCTCCTGAAGCAGCCAAATAACAGCAAAAGAAAACCTGACAAATATTATATTAAATGCACACAAGTTAAAAAGCATCCAGCCCCACATCCATATATAGTATTATACCACAGTCTGTAGTTTTATACAGTATTATAGATAGGCATCAGGGTTGTAACTAGAACTTTGTGGCAGTGACGTGCGGTGAGGTCATTGGCTATATATATATATATATATATATAGTGTTCATTCTAGCACCCTGCACCTTTCAAATACTGTGCAGTTCCTCTTTCCTGCCCGGGGTGTCGCTCTCTGCTGTGGTGCTTCTCCGCACACTCTGATCTGTTACTCAGTGCTGTGATACAGACCTGTGTGTGCTGAGAAACACCAGAGCAGAGAGTGACACCCCAGGCAGGAAAGGGGAACTGCATGGATTTTGAAAGGTGCAGGGTGCTAGAATGAATACTATATATATATATATATATATACACACACACACACACACATACATATACAGTGGTCGAAGTAGACATTTTGAAGTGGGGGTATGGAAAAGTGAAGGTTGCAATTATGCGCGCGCCTCCGGGAGAGGGGGTGTGGCCACTCAAATGGGGGCGTGTCCTTCAGTGTATTAGGACCCCTTATACTATCTATAAATTCTTATACTGTCTAGAAATTCACATTACAGCACACGGAATGAGCCGAAATTCACACTACAGCACATGGTATGAGCCAAAATTCACACTACAGCACATGGCATGAGCCAAAATTCATATTTTACCACACAGTATGAGCCGAAATTCACATTACAACACACCGTATGAGCCGAAATTCATATTACAGCACACCGTATGAGCCGAAATTCACATTACAGCACACCGTATGATCCGAAATTCATATTTTACCACACAGTATGAGCCGAAATTCACATTACAGCACACGGTATGAGCCGAAATTCACATTACAGCACACGGTATGAGCCGAAATTCACATTATAGCACACGGTATGAGCCGAAATTCACATTACAGCACACGGTATGAGCCGAAATTCACATTACAGCACACAGTATGAGCCAAAATTCATATTTTACTACACAGTATGAGCCGAAATTCACATTACAGCACACGGTATGAGCCGAAATTCACGTTACAGAACACGCTATGACCCAAAATTTCAGATTTTACCACACTGTATGAGCCGAAATTCACATTATAGCACATGGTATGACCCGAAATTCACATTACAGCATACTGTATGAGCCAAAATTCTGATTTTACCATATGGTATGAGACGAAATTCACATTATAGCAAACGGTATGACCCACAATTCAGGGACAGGGAGAGAGAGTGACAGCAAGGACTGAGAGAGTGACAGCAGGGACTGAGAGCGTGACAGCAGGGACATAGGGTAACATTACCTGATATGTGCAGCGGAGGTGCGGAAGGGACTGTGGTTGTTGGTGGCGTATGAGCCCATGGTCTGCGGGGGATGTGGCGGTACTAAGCTGTCCTTCTTCGCTGCGGCGTTGATGTCCCTCTGACCACCGCCAGTTGTGGTCTGCGGTGGTCAGCTTTCAATGGCGGTGCAGCGTGCAGAAGTGAGCGCTGGTCAGCGGTGGGAGGCGGGCAGCTGTGATATAAATATATAATTTTTTTACATTTATTTTATTTATTTTTCCCTGTCCCTGCGTCCAAGTGATCTGGGGGTGTGCTGCAGTCCAAGTGATCTTGCCCAGATCACTTGGCCTGCAGCTCACCCCCAGATCACTTGGACTGCAGCTCACCCCCAGATCACAAGGCGGGGAGCTGCAGTCCAAGTGATCTGGGGGTGAGCTGCCCAGACACTTGCCACCAAGCACAACTCCCCCACCCCTCGCCTTAGTGGTCCTGGTTCCTCAGTCCCGGAGGAAGCAGATGCTGCCGGAGATGCTGAGGGCACGGAAATAGAGGTAACAGCGCTGCCTGTTGTCTCCGGAGCTGCCGCTGCTGTAGGCAACTCCAACATCGGGAGGTGCGGGGCGGCAGGGAGGGAGGGGATAGGGAGACGTGGAGTGGGAGGGAGGGGATAGGGAGACGCAGGGCGGGAGGGGATAGGGAGACGTGGGGTGGGAGGGAGGGGATAGGGAGACGCGGGGTGGAAGGGAGGGGATAGGGAGATGCGGGGTGGGAGGGAGGAGATAGGGAGGCGCGGGGCGGCAGGGAGGGAGGGGATAGCGAGACGTGGGGCGGCAGGGAGGGGATAGCGAGACGTGGGGCGGCAGGGAGGGGATAGTGAGACGCGGGGTGCGAGGGAGGGGATAGGGAGACGCGGGGCGGCAGGGAGTGAGGGGATAGGGAGGCGCGGGGCAGCAGGGAGGGAGGCGCGGGGAGGGAGGGGATAGCGAGACGCGGGGCGGCAGTGAGGGGACAGTGAGACGCGGGTGGGAGGGAGAGGATAGGGAGACGCGGGGCGGCAGGGAGGGGATAGGGAGACGTGGAGTGGGAGGGAGGGGATAGGGAGACGTGGGGTGGAAGGGAGGGGATAGGGAGATGCGGGGTGGGAGTGAGGAGATAGGGAGGCGCGGGGCGGCAGGGAGGGAGGGGATAGCGAGACGTGGGGCGGCAGGGAGGGGATAGTGAGACGCGGGGTGCGAGGGAGGGGATAGGGAGACGCGGGGCGGCAGGGAGTGAGGGGATAGGGAGGCGCGGGGCAGCAGGGAGGGAGGCGCGGGGAGGGAGGGGATAGCGAGACGCAGGGCGGCAGTGAGGGGACAGTGAGACGCGGGTGGGAGGGAGAGGATAGGGAGACGCGGGGCGGCAGGGAGGGGATAGGGAGACGTGGAGTGGGAGGGAGGGGATAGGGAGACGTGGGGTGGAAGGGAGGGGATAGGGAGATGCGGGGTGGGAGTGAGGAGATAGGGAGGCGCGGGGCGGCAGGGAGGGAGGGGATAGCGAGACGTGGGGCGGCAGGGAGGGGATAGTGAGACGCGGGGTGCGAGGGAGGGGATAGGGAGACGCGGGGCGGCAGGGAGTGAGGGGATAGGGAGGCGCGGGGCAGCAGGGAGGGAGGCGCGGGGAGGGAGGGGATAGCGAGACGCAGGGCGGCAGTGAGGGGACAGTGAGACGCGGGTGGGAGGGAGAGGATAGGGAGACGCGGGGCGGCAGGGAGGGAGGGGATAGGGAGACGTGGGGTGGGAGGGAGGGGATAGGGAGACGTGGGGTGGGAGGGAGGGGATAGCGAGACGCGGGGCTGCAGTGAGGGGATAGTGAGACGCAGGTGGGAGGGAGAGGATAGGGAGACGCGGGGCGGCAGGGAGGGAGGGGATAGGGAGACGTGGGGTGGGAGGGAGGGGATAGGGAGACGCGGGGTGGAAGGGAGGGGATAGGGAGATGCGGGGTGGGAGGTAGGAGATAGGGAGGCGCGGGGCGGCAGGGAGGGAGGGGATAGCGAGACGCGGGGCGGCAGTGAGGGGATAGTGAGACGCGGGGTGGGAGGGAGGGGATAGGGAGACGTGGGGTGGGAGGGAGGGGATAGCGAGACACGGGGCGGCAGTGAGGGGATAGTGAGACGCGGGTGGGAGGGAGAGGATAGGGAGACGCGGGGCGGCAGAGAGGGAGGGGATAGGGAGACGTGGGGTGGGAGGGAGGGGATAGGGAGACGTGGGGTGGGAGGGAGGGGATAGGGAGACGTGGGGTGGGAGGGAGGGGATAGGGAGACGTGGGGTGGAAGGGAGGGGATAGGGAGACGCGGGGTGGGAGGGAGGAGATAGGGAGGCGCGGGGCGGGAGGGAGGGGATAGCGAGACGCGGGGCGGCAGTTAGGGGATAGTGAGACGCTGGGTGGGAGAGAGAGGATAGGGAGACGCGGGGCGGCAGGGAGGGGATAGGGAGGCGCGGGGCGGCGGGGAGGGAGGGGATAGAGAGACTTCTCTTGTCTTTCAGATGTTCCAATTAAATATATTTTACACAAAAAAATATATATTTTGATAAGTAAGCCCAGACCAGGGGCGGCCGCGGCGAGGGTCTAGCCTGCCACAGCCGTCAGTCACCTCACCTACGCCAGTGTGATTTCCCTGCGGCTGCTCCATGTCTCTAACAGAAATAGACGGAGCCGCACGTATGAGAGAGCAGGTCAGGAGACGGGCGCCACACAAGCGCTGACGTTCGTGCTGACGGCGCCTAGCAGGATGCGTGTTAGGCTGTCAGTGTGGGCGGCGCCCGTCTCCTGACCTGCTCTCTCATACGCGCGGCTCCGTCTATTTCTGTTTAGACATGGAGCAGCCGCAGGCCCGCAGGGAAAGCAATACACTGGGCTGGTGAGGTGACTGACGGCTGTGGCAGGCTAGACCCTCGCCGCGGCCGCCCCTGGTCTGGGCTTACTTATCAAAATATATATATTTTTTGGTAAAATATATTTAATTGGAGCCTGCCGCCCTCCAGTGGCCAGCGCCCATAGGCCCTGCCTGATTGGCTGAAGAAACCCACTTAGACATCAGTCAGAGTGGGTTTCTGGCATTCGGGGAAAGGGGTCCCATGTGAAAACATGGGTCCCCTTTCAGTTCGTGGTCGGGTGTCCGTTTTTTTTATTTTTTCAAGTACGTGGATTACAAAAGGATTACAAGCAGAGGAGCCTTCAACCATGGATTATGTGAGTATAATTTTTTCTACAGGTACACCATGGAATCTACTGGAGAAGAGGACCGACCTGCGTGGGAACATAAGGTAAGTATGTGTATATGGAGGTGTGGATGGATGTATTAAAGTTATACTTTCAAGGTGTGTGTGTGATGTCTTTATTGGGGTATTTTTTTAGTAGTAGTACTACAGGTACCAGCGGGACCATTTTTCCGCCGCATGCTGGTACTTGTGGTTCTCCAAGTACCAGCTTGCGGGGGAGGCTTGCTGGGCCTTGTAGTACTGCTACTAAAAACAATATCAATCACTTTGAACAAAGGCTATCAGCCCCCCATCCGCAGCCCATTGGATGGGGGGGGACAGCCTCGGGCTTCACCCCTGGCCCTTGGGTGGCTGGGGGGGGAGGACCCCTTGATTGAAGGGGTCCCCACTCCCCCAGGGTACCCCGGCCAGGGGTGACTAGTTGGATATTTGATGCCACGGCCGCAAGGCACTGTATAAAAGTGACCCCCGGCTGTGACATTATCTGTCTAGCTAGTGGAGCCCGGTGCTGGTTTCAAAAATACGGGGGACCCCTACGCTTTTTGTCCCCCGTATTTTTGGAACCAGGACCAGGCGCAGAGCCCGATGCTGGTTGTTTAAATATGGGGGAACCCCTGTCCATTTTTTCCCCATATTTCTGCAACCAGGATCGGCTCAAAGAGCCCGAGGCTGGTTTGCCTTAGGAGGGGGGACCCCACGCAATTTTTTTTTTACATTTAAACATGTTTTTTTTTTTTTTTTACAAGGTGCACAATGAAGCCCAGCACGGATCTCTCAGATCCGGCCGAGATTCATTGTATTAAAGTCGGCAGTGTTTTACAAGTCACTCACGTAAAACACTGCCCAAAAAAACGAATGACATCGACATCGGAAAACCCTAAAATGCAGAATACGGCAGCTTAGTAAATTAGTCGTAATCAATTCAAAAAGTTGCATATTTACACTTTCGATGTCATTCGTGATTGAACTTTGACCTCAAACGGGAAAATACGAATCTTAGTAAATTTACCCCTTGTGTGATTTGTTACTGTTTATGTTTTTTATGGTACTATATTAAACTATAGAGGTGTGCAAATAAATACTTTGTGTGATATACTTTGTTGTTTATAATCATTTTTATATGGTTTGGCATACTGTTCATGAGCGTTTCTTTTGATGTCTTCATCTCTACAGTATGTCATATTCAGAATCTTGGGTAACACATGAAAAAACCTCATTGCAGTGCAAGACAGTTTGTGGCCAGTAAATCATGAAACTGTTGAGTGTAATAATTTAGGCGTTGAGTCTAATTTGCCTAACCAATGTAAATGTTATTACATTTAGGCTGTGCATATGATATTGTAATTTAAAGGTATGATATTAATTTTGTTAGCTGTTTATGTCACTACTATTGCCATTGCATTCAGTGATATACAGGAATTATGATTTACAAGTAAAACTAGTACTAGTACATTACTAAGGGTTCCGTGTGGTGTGATACAGGAGGAGGATCATGGGGGGGGTGACACCATGAGTTACCACACCGGGTGACACCAACCCTAGTGACGCCTCTGCCTTTTGTACATTATAATATTCTCCTTCAGGTCTCCTTGGATAATTTCCTGCTCCCATTGCACCACGTATATATTGGCTACACTCGGTGCGCAAATACTGCCCATTGCTGAGCCACATACCTGCTGGTACCACTCTTCTAAAATGTTTAAATAATTATACTTCAAAACAAACTCCAAACAGCGAGAGATAAACTTAAGCTTTAAATCAGTAACATCAGCATCCTCCCTAAGTTTAGTTTCTACAGCCAAAATATTATGAGGGATAGATGTATATAATGACTGTACATCTATTTAACACCATTTGAAAAGATTCTTGCCATTGCAAGTCATTCATTAATTGCAACACATATGTTGAATCCTGTATATACGACTCCAAAAACGGAACATATTTCTTTATGCAGCTATGAGATTTATGGGGATCGAACATGTAGCCCCCAGTAAAGATGGAGGCAATAGGGAAGAAAAACGACTCAAATGTCACCTTGTACACGGCTGACCCCAAACTTAGAGAAGATCTGAAATCAATAAAGATCAGACATGCACATCATGGTGCAGTAACTTTTTAGAAACATGGGTATGTAAATAACCCTCCTATAGGTAATGTGCGTACCAGAAGGTAAGATCATTTGTGCATATCATATAAAAGCCTTGTCCTTTGGGATGCAGTCGACCTTTAGTCAGGACACCATAAAAGAGTTACTCCAAATGATAACAGGATCAGTAAGCAGATATCATGCTATCATATATATTTAAAAAAGTAACATTTATTTTCTTAAAGGTATACACATTGCAACCATGCATTTTATATATCCAAATAAAAATAGTGTAAAGTATAAAAAAATAAGTAAAAAATTAGTAGTTTAGCTTGTTAGCCAAATAGCATAAGATTGTGAAGAGCTTTGTCAAGCGTCTAGGCAAAGTTCATAGCAGAGGTCCACACATGGAGGGGATGCCGGAAGAGTTCCCTACGCATTTCACCTGTTAAGGCATCCTCAGGAGTGTCTCTCACTGCTCCATGCACAAGACAATGCACCCATTTCCCTCTTATCTAGCAATCTTTATAAAAATAAACTGACCACCAAACTAATGAGTAGGAGTATCCTAGGTAACTGCAACAACACCCATCACAGTAGTCTCTCCTATATAATAGCCCAGATCTGTGACTCCGTGCCTGTGTGTCTAATGCTGGGCGTGGCTAGGAGCTCTCATTGGGTTAGCAGCAGGTCTATCACACCCAGTCCACAGCTGATTGGGCGAGAAATGCCCTCCCACACAGGTTACATCCAATGGGAGGCTCTGCCCTTTGCCTGCTGTGTGTTCCCAAAGCAGGATTAACAATGGGGCTGATGGAGCTGTAGCTCCAGGTCCACACCCCAAAATAGGCCCACTGCATCTGCAGCAACATACCCTCCAACAATTTACACATACAAATCGCTACAAATTAAAAAATGGGGTGTGGCCATGGGTAAATTAGCGTGGCCATGCCCCTTTTCCTCTACTTTCAGTGGAAGTTTGGAGAGCCACAAATCGGTACAGACCATAAAAAAAGGTACTGTACCTGCCAAAAAGGTACAGCTGGAGGGTATGCCACTGCATCTGCTGTAGATAGGGGGGGGGGAATCCTTTTACTGCAGTGGCCTGTGTCCTGCTGCCAGTCCACCTGCCCCTCCGGCGTCAACAATCCCCACTCCCTAGCCACGGCGCAGGTGGAACAAAAGCTGCTGCAGCCACCGGCATAGATGTTTATGAAAGCGGCACAGCGGAAGGCTTTCATAGCCCTCCATGCGCCGCACACTCTCTGAGCCCCGGAGCCTCCTCTGTGCGTGATGTCACAGAAGTGCGTCCCCGCCACAGCCACGCCCAGATCCCCAGAGGCCCTGACTCCGCAACACAGCACCTGGGCTGCCGGACTGGAAGCCCCGAGATGGCTAATGTAAAGGATAGAGTGGGTGATATCGCGGAGGGTAATGTCTGGATGCTGAATCAATGTTAAAGGTAACAGTGCTGTGCAGTGCAGTGGGTGTGCAGTGTCACTGGCACTGCACAGCGCTCTCACCTTTTACATTAATTCAGCGAGTCAGTCAGTTCTGCCAGCTAGTCACTATTGTTAGCGCCGGTATCCCAACGCGCTGCATTACAGGGAAGTAGATGCACTGAATAAACTACAGCTCCCAGCATTCCGGCGCTAAGGGCTGCTGAGAGCTGTAGTTTATTGAGTGCATCGTCTTCCCTGTAATGCGGCGCGTTGGGACACCGGCACTAACAATAGTGCTTGGCTGCTGTGCGAGTCTCTGGGAGAGCCACTGCCAAAGGTAGGACAGCAACTTAGCTGCTTCCAGGAGGAGAAGCAGGAGAAACATTACCTGCCCCTCCCCCACTCATAGTACCTCCGGGCCCATTCCGCGGCACCCCCACACCCCCGCTTCAGCACATGCGGTGGCTCCGGACCCCCTCCCCCACCCACAGCATCCCCGCCCCTCCCCCACCCGCTGCACCACCACACCCGCCCCTCCCCCACCTGCAGCACTCCTGCAACCACTCCTCCCCCACCCGTGGTGGCTTCGGACCACCACCCGCAGCACCCACGCACCCTCGCCCACCCACAGCACGACGGCACCAGCCCGTCCCCCACCTGCTGCACCCCCACAACCTCCTCTTCCCCACCCGCGGCACCCCTGGACCCCGTCCGCGTCTCCCCCGCACCCGCCACTCCCCCAACCACAGCACCTACTAGGTGATTCATCAGGCCCTGCATGCGCTGTTCACGCCATTGCAAGGGGCTTCGACCCCTTAACCATCGCACGCCCTTTGTCCCTGTAATAATTAACCACGTATACAATTATGATTGGAGGTAATACTCCATATAATACAAATATTGCACGCCACAAGGGCGTGTAAGGGTTAAGGGGGCGTAGCCCCTTATGACGGTGTGAAGAGCGCCCGTAGGGCGCGATGAATCACCTAGTATATATATAATCTTTTGTTTCTTTGCTTCATTCGAAAACATACACAGACTTTGTATTGTGACACAAGAATCCTATTTCATTATCAGGGTCCACGGGATTGCGCTTTTCTCATTAAAACTCTTATTTTTGTCCTGCCAATCACAGTGGATGGTCATGACAAAACCTTGCCCTCCCCTCTTGTTGGCTGCAGGCCTTAACATAATGAACACAATTCCTGCCAGTGATTGAAATGGCATTGTATCTCTGCCTATATTCACTAACCTACAATTAAGTCATCCCAGTTGCAAGAGATTTCTTTTTATACAATGGCAGGTATTTCACTGTTACTAGACCTAATGCAGTTTTCATTAAGTTTTAGACACTGGTCAGTCAATACCCGGGGGTTACTTATCACTGTATTCCGTTGGTGGGTCATTCAGCCTCAGTACGACACTGATCCTTGGTAATTAATATTTAATACATTCCTAATTTGAGAGTTTTTTGGTGCCTATTTTCCATTAAATTTGTTGCACCCTGTTTGGAGGTTGGTGTTTTTTTCCACAAAACCATCTAATTAGCACACTTGTATTCCTGATTCTCCTTACTCTTGGTTATTTCTGATCCTTTTATTAGGGCTATCCTGATTTCTTTAATTGTGTGTTTGTTTATATATGTTTGGTATGTTTCTTTTTCAAAAAATGATATTTAATGTATACTATTAAGAGTTCATTCTTATTTACATACTTTAAGTGCCCCTCTAGAGCATACTTGACGACTTTTAGTTGCTCCTCTCCAGGAGAAGCCCAGAAAGACGATACAGCTGACCATTTTGAAGGCGGGCTGCACTTGGCTTGTTGCATAATTAGGCACTGCCCCTCAGTGGCAAACGCAGGATTTTTAGAGGAGGGTTTCCAAATGCAATCCACAATCTCCTACTATGCAGAACATGAAATACAGGTTAATATTTAACACTATAGATTGTCCATAATATAGGCTGTAGCAAACATATTTAAATAATATAAATAAGATAAGTGGTCAGGAAAAAGTTAAACATACAATAATAAATACTCAAACATAATAGAACCAGTACTGCACTTTCTAAGCACACATTCTCCCATCTCATGTTAAAGATCCTTTCTCTTTTTCCTCTCTGGTCTAGTGCACTGATTGAGGACTCAGAACCACACACAGAGCAAACTTGTTAGAAGACGTTGCTACCACAGGGCATGTGCAGCAACTTTGCTCTGTCCCTTAAACTGCATGATGTGGCAGCAGCTCCAGTAATCGTATAATATACCAATGCTATTCTTGTCATAATTTGAGCCACTCGCCAAAAGGAAGGGGGGTTTCCAGGCAACCGGAACCCCCCCCCCCCCTGTGTTTGCCTATGTCCCTGTTGCGACACAGTGCCATGAATCACAAGTCTGTGGGGAAGAGGCGGGGTTAAAATGACTCTCCAGGAAAGTTGGCAAATATGCTCTTGTACTTTGCACTCTCCTGGCTATTATTGGAAGTTCCCATCAGCAGTCAGCTCCTGCCTCCTTTCAAGCAGTAATTGAACCAGAGCCGGATTAAGGGGGGTGCCCAGGGGATCAGTACCCCTGGCCCCCTGTCTTAAGGGGCCCCCCGGCCGGAGCTCTGCACCGCTCTATAGGTTGCCGGGGCAGGAGGGATCTACGCTGTGCATGCGGCTTCCTCCCCACTCCTCTCGGCAGCACGGTCGGGGACTGAGTCAAGCAAATTCCAGCCTTCTCTGCTGCCAGGAGAGATGCTGCTGGCAGCAGAGGCTGGAGATTGGTTGACTCAGTCCCCGACCGTGCTGCCAGAGAGGATGGGGGAGGAAGCCGCATGCACAGCTGCACTCCTCCCCCGGCAGTATGGATCCCTCCTGCCCTGGCAGCCTGGTGTCTTCTCTTCTCCCCCTGCTGCAGCTTGGCTCCCGTTGCCTGTGACTGCAGGAGGTGAGCAGCGTGTGCAGGAGGGGGGAAAAGGGCTGGTGTTCGGCAGGGGGCCCTCCTGTCTTGGGTGCCCTGGGCCCCCCGAGGGCTTAACCCGTCCCTGAATTGAACCATAGGTCTAGTTGCCTACTAATTGAACCTACCTTGCATGAGGCCGGAGGCCGGAGGCCTGAGGCCTGAATTCATTAAAGATCGGTGTTTCAAAGCTGATGATTCTCTGTGGTTTGAAGGCTGGATTTAACAGGGCAATAGAAGTATAGTAATATATGCTGGATCCGACTTGCTTTGCGTGTGTAGTATTGCCCATTTAAATCCAGCCTCCAAAGCCGCAGAGAATTAATGGCTTTGATTCGTCAAGCATCATTGCACATCAAGAAATGTCCTGTTCAAGAAAGAGAAACTGTATCCAGGAGACTTATACTTCCAAATTACACACTATTATATAGTATTTTATATTAAGTATGGTATTATTATAAATTGGAGGAACGATTCATGTGTAAAAACCAGGAGCAGCAGATTTTTAAATGCATTGAAGGATCAATTCTTGATTCAATTAGTCGAGGACCCAACTAGAGGTAAAACTATTTTGGACCTATTTATTACCAATAATGTGGACAATATATCAAACACTAAAGTTGGGGAGACCTTGGGAAACAGCAATCACTATATGATTACTTTCGACATCAGTTTCAAGAAACATAGCTATAAGGGAGCAACCAAAACATTCAACTTTAGAAAAGCTAACTTCAATTTGCTGAGACAGGCACTAAACGGCATTGACTGGGAAGAGTTGTTTCATGACAAGGACATTTCGGAAATGTGGGATGCTTTAAAAGGGTTGCTTGAAAGCAATATTCACAAATTCATTCCCATGGGCAGTAAACGTAGGAGTACTAAACACAAACCAATGTGGCTTAATAAGGAAGTCAAAGAAGCAATGGCTAATAAGAGGCGTGCTTTCAAAACATTTAAATCTAATGGAGGGGAGGAGTCATTCCGGTATTACAAGGAATGCAATAAAAGATGCAAAAAAGTAATAAGAGCAGCTAAAATTGCAAACGAAAAGCAGATTGCTATAGAGAGTAAACCCAATCCTAATTTTTTTTTATAAATATCTAAGCAGTAAAAGGTTGAAGAAGGAGAATGTGGGCCCGTTAAAAGATGAATTGGGAGCTTTGACAAACGATGACATATTATAAGCGGAAATATTTAACACATTTTTTTCCTCAGTATTCACCAGGGAGGATGCGCAGATGACAGTAGTGCTTAACGACAGTGAAGGTAATGACTCTTGGCTAGATACTTGTTTAAATGAGGAAGTAGTCCTGGAGAGACTAAGCAAAATAAAGATTAATAAATCACCAGGCCCAGACGGTTTTCATCTGAGGGTTATTATGGAGCTTAGGACACAGCAGCAAAACCCCTACACTTGATTTTCATTAGTTCAATTAGATCAGGCATGGTACCAAAGGATTGGTGCATAGCTGAGGTAGTGCCTATATTTAAAAAGGGAACTAAAAATAATCCTGGAAACTATAGACCAGTTAGTTTAACCTCTATAGTGGGTAAAATATTAGAAGGCATTTTGAGGGATAGCATGGAGGATTATCTACAGGCAACTAAGTTTATTAGCAAAAGTCAGCATGGGTTTGTAAGGAACAGATCATGTCAAACCAACTTAATAAGCTTTAACGAGGAAGTGAGCGAGAATCTTGACCAGGGAAAAGCAGTGGACATGGTTTACTTAGATTTTCCGAAAGTCTTTGATACAGTGCCTCATAGGAGACTGGTCCACAAATTAAGGGAACTTGGCCTAGGAAATACCATTTGTACATGGACAGGTAATTGGCTGGATAACAGGGTACAACAAGTAATGGTCAATGGGATATTCTCCAGCTGGGCACCAGAAGTCAGGGGAATACCACAAGGGTCCGTTCTTGGCTCACTGCTGTTCACTATATTTATCAATGATCTAGGAATAGGCCTGGAAAGCAAAGCACAGTGTCAATCTTTGTAGATGATACTAAACTGTGTAAGGTAATTAATTCAGAAACCGATGTGGAGTCTCTACAGAATAACTTAGTTAAACTAGAAATCTGAGCATCTAAATGGAAATGAGGTTCAATATAGAAAAATGCAAAGTTATGCATTTTGGGACAAAAAAACACACTGGCATCCTACACTCTAGATGGAGAAAATATAGGTGTAACTATGGTGGGAAAAGATTTGGGGGTGCTTATAGATAATAAGCTTAATAACAGTACACAATGTCAAACTGCAGCAAAGAAGGCAAATAAAGTGCTTGCGTGCATTAAACGGGGCATTGAGACAAAGGACCAGGATGTAATCCTGCCATTGTACAAACCGTTGGTACGTCCGCACCTGGAATATTGTGTCCAGTTCTGGGCACCATATTATAAAAAAGATATCGGGAACTAGAAAGAGTTCAAAGGCGAGCTACTAAATTGATTAAAGGGTTAGAGTTGCTGGAGTACGAGGAGAGGCTTACTAGGCTAAATATGTACACACTAGAAAAGAGGTGACTAAGAGGAGACATTATTAATAACTTCAAATATGTAAAGGGTCATTACAAGGAGCTAGCAGCGGATTTGTTTATTAAAAGAACTCTGTATAGGACGCGGGGGCACTCGCTGAGGCTAGAAGAGAGAAAATTCTGTACACAACGTAGGAAAGGGTTCTTCACGGTAAGAGCAATAAAGATTTGGAACTCACTGCCCGAGAAAGTAATAATGGCAGACTCTGTAAATGCATTTAAAAATGGACTGGACAAATTTCTAACTGGAAAACGTATCCAGGGCTTTAGCATTTAGCATATTGATATTAAAATTATCTGGGAGTGGTAGAAATTATAGCTGTCAATCGGTAATAAACCATGAATTCAGCATGCACATTACAATATGAACAGATAAACGCAGAATACAGGTTGAACCCGATGGGCATTTTGCCTCTTTTCAACCTCACTGACTATGTAACTATGTATTTTATAAAGATTCCCAAGAGAGGGAGACCACCAGGCTGTAACTAAAGGTGGGTACACACTGGGCGATAATAGTAAACGACGTTGCTCATTTTGCCCTTCCTGAGCGACGTTGTTTACTATATTGGCCAGTGTGTATGCCTCCGCCGTTGCGCGATGTGTGGCCCCGTGGATCGTTAATGACCCTCGCTGTTAGCCGTGCATGCAGCTCATTTTGAACTGTCGTACAAAAACTGCATGCATGGCCCGGCCGCAGCGTGACATCACTGAGCGATATGGTCGTCATATCGCTCAGTGCAGACGCACTGCCGCTGACTGCCCCAGCAGGGAAGGGAACACACTAGGTGACATCGCTCATACAGCACATCGCCTAGTGCGTACCCACCTTTAGAATTCTTCTGCTATGTATTATGGGATCCGGTCTGAAGATCGACAGTGTCTAGGTCGACAATGTTTAGGTCGACCACTATAGGTCGACAGTCACTAGGTCGACATGGATGGAAGGTCGACAGGGTTTCTAGGTCGACATGTGCTAGGTCGACAGGTCGACATGAGTTTTTTACATTTTTTTTATTTTTTCATACTTAACGATCCACGTGGAGTACGATTGGAACGGTAAAGTGTGCCGAGCGAAGCGAGCCATGCGAGGGGACGCGGTGCACTAATTTGGGATCCCGGTCACTCTACGACGAAAACGACACCAACATTTTTTTTTTCTCCTCATGTCGACCTTTAGACCGGTCGACCTAGCACATGTCGACCTAGAAATCCTGTCGACCTTCCATCCATGTCGACCTAGTGACTGTCGACCTAAACATTGTCGACCTAGATACTGTCGATAAAACGAACCACACCCATGTATTATGCCCCCAACTAGTAACTTGTACAATCCTGACATTTAAAATGACTAACATATAACATTCGATTTTCACTTTAGGAGTAAAGGGCCCCATACACTTGAACAATAATGCACGATTTTATCCGATTTCGGGCATTCGGCCCGATATATCGGATGAAATCGGGAATTTTGGAGGTGTTTACGATCCGATGCGCGTTCCCGTGAGGGTCGAATCGGCTCCCCTAGATCGTTAGTGCCGCACTCGTGATATGTTGGTTCCCGCACGCATGGCTGGGATATCGGACTGGGGCATGTAGGGCCCACCGGGGGAATGCAGTGGTAGGGGCCCATTTAGGGGTGTGGCCAGTCTGCACCTCATTGGTTTGACTAACCATCAGAGAGTGCAATGTCTGGGCCCCTTCATAAATATATCAAGTAAATTCAGCTGCTGCATGCATGATAACATACCCTCCAGCTGTACCTTTTTGGCAGGTAAAGCATACCCTCCAATATTTTACACTTAAAAACCGGTACAAATAAGGAAAGGGGGCGTGGCCGTGGGTAAAGGGGGCGTGGCCACACCCCCTTTCCTATACTTTCAATGGAGATGCAGTAAGTTAAAAATCGGTACAAAGCCCTTTTTGGCAGGTACAGACCTTAAAAAAACGGTACTGTACCGGCCAAAAAAGGTACAGTTGGAGTGTATGGTACAGTACCTTTTTTAATGGTCTGTACCGATTTTTGGCTCTCCAAACTTCCATTAAAAGTATAGGAAAAGGGGCGTAACTACGCCCCCTTTACCCGTGACCACGCCCATTTTCGAATTTGTAACGATTTTTATGTGTAAATTGTTTGAGGGTATGTGATAATGTACCTGATTAATAACAGATTAATAACAGCAAGCCTGCAAAAGGACAGCATACATAATTTGGCCGATCCTGCCGCCTGGGAAGCTGCCGGGGTGATCGCCAGCAACATGACGGTCGGACATGTCGCGTTAGTGTATGTGTAGCATAACAGTTTATTATCAGTAAATTTGCTATAAATAATAAACCATACGTTTCTCGTTTTTCATTATCAGTACATGTATACTGCATTTACAGTATAGCAGAGCCAGTAAAGAGAGAAGAACGCCCATTCTTGCCTTGCTCATAGCAGGGCCCTCTTATACAGTGTTGCCAACTCTGAAATGAAAAACAAGCAACCGATGACTGAAAAATAAGCCCAAAACAAGCCCAAACCAATCCTAAAAAGCCCCAAAAAAAGCCCAACTCAAGTTTTTTTATATATAAAAACAAACATTATTGTTTGTCTTATTAAAATACATATAATGATTTATATAATCTGCCTTTAAGGTCTTTATAATGATATTTATCAGCACAAAACTGGCTTTTAAAGAATACTGGCATTTTTATAAATATTATAGTTAGAGTAGTGAATTTAAGATACTATACTTTCATGTTTCCTCTAAAGAAAAATCTCAAGTGAAAATTGCCAACTGTATATACTGTATCTGTGGTCATTTGTATTCACTGTGAAATATTTATTCGATGGAAAGATAAAACAAATAATCTTACAACATCCAACTTTGTACTTCTATTAAATAAATAAAGAGGCCAAATCAAGGTAACAAAACAAAAGATTATTAAGACAATTCAAAATAATAAATGCATATATAAATATTAAATAGTAACTCAATTCAATAAATAACAAAGGAATTACTGAGAGGTAAAGTGCATTGCAGATGGCACACTGTGAGGTAAGGTGCATGGCACACTGTGTGAAGTAAAGTGCATTGCAGATAGCACACTGGGGGTCATTCCGAGTTGTTCGCTTGTTGCCGATTTTCGCAACGGAGCGATTAAGGCAAAAATGCGCATGCGCATGGTACGCAGTGCGCATGCGCTAAGTAATTTAGCACAAAACTTAGTAGATTTACTCACGTCCGAACGAAGAATTTTCATCGTTGAAGTGATCGGAGTGTGATTGACAGGAAGTGGGTGTTTCTGGGCGGAAACTGACCGTTTTCTGGGAGTGTGCGGAAAAACGCAGGCGTGCCAGGATAAAACGCAGGAGTGGCTGGAGAAACGGGGGAGTGTCTGGGCGAACGCAGGGCGTGTTTGTGACGTCAAACCAGGAACGAAACGGGCTGAGCTGATCGCAGTCTAGGAGTAGGTCTGGAGCTACTCAGAAACTGCTAAGAAATTTCTATTCGCAATTGTGCTAATCTTTCGTTCGCAATTCTGCTAAGCGAAGATACACTCCCAGAGGGCGGCGGCCTAGCGTGTGCAATGCTGCTAAAAGCAGCTAGCGAGCGAACAACTCGGAATGACCCCCACTGTGTGAGGTAAAGTGCATGGCACACTGTGTGAAGTAAAGTGCATTGCAGATGGCATACTGTGAGGTAAAGTACATGGCACACTGAATTACAAAGGTTTTATGTAAAATGGATATAAGCAAATTCATCTGAGTTGTCTCCATCGTCTATAGAAGCTTCCATGTTATACATCTCTGAGTTGAAGCGCTGAAGCATATTGGTAGTTGGTTTAAAATCCTTGCAACAAATACCCAAGCGTCTTAAACCATATCTGACATAAAGAATACCACATAAAGTGGTTCTGAATTGCTTCACTGTTGTGTGTCTGGTCAGTGTCTTTGTTGTTGTCATTGTTAAAAACAAATTAGCCCTACAGAATACACACAACCGGCAGTCTGCAACAATAGACATAATGAATGACTCATCATCATTTCTTTAAGACTTTATTCATCCACAACGTCTCACCTACAGTATGTCTGTGTGAGGATCTGTGTTGAATGGATGAATGACTAATTATCTCTGAAAGTCGGTGTCAGTGATACCTAAAAACAAAAGAAGCCCAAAAATAAGCAGCAAAAAAAATTACAAGCCCAAAAACAAGCAACAAGCAACCACCCAAAAAAACAAGCAACCAGAAGAAAAAACAAGCCCAATTCCGCTTGTTATAAGCTGAATTGGCAACTATGCTCTTATATGACTGCAGGTTAAAGGTCATGCGTGACTCTCTGACCCCCTCCTCCCCCGTTTACTGTGTCAGGTGATTCCTAACCACATGATTCTAGCACAACCTAGCTTGTTGAAGAGATGTGATGAGTGACTAGGTCCTTATCCAATCAGCGAGCCGCTGTTCACAAGCGTCTAACCAATGAGCAGTTGTTACGCAGGAACGGGGCTAGTGTTACTGTAGGGTTTGGTAGGTCTAGAGAAAAAGGAGGAGAGCGGAGGAATAACTCCCGGTACAGTACAGTGACAGGGCACCGGGGCGGAACTTTTATTATTATTTTTGATTTATTCATTTACCAGCGACCCTCCGGATAGAACTCTCTACCGGATCAGCGTACACCGGGGCCGGTGCATCACGTGACACGGCGCGCTCCGGGTTATGTGCTCGGCGCTCTGCACCGGCGGCGCGTGTGACCAGTAACCCCGGACGGCGGCGACAATGTCTATCCAGTACTCCGGGGAGGAGCCTCTGTCCGGCAGCTACGGTGTGTCAGATTCATTCCCCAAAGACTTCGGCTACGGGGCTGATGAGACGGAGATGGACGATAACTCGGTAACGTCAGACAGCAAGCCCCGGATCCTGCTGATGGGGATGCGGCGTAGCGGCAAGTCCTCCATCCAGAAGGTGAGACTGACTGGCAGTGCCACTGCACCGGGGACCGGGTCTGGCTGGGTGTGCAGCGGCGACCTCCCCTCTCATTGCACCCTCCCTAGCGCCGCCGCACGGTGGGTAACGCATACCTGCTGCTGCTGTGTATGTGCGGGGGGGCTGTACGCGGCTTCTCCACCCTGTCAGCTCACAGCTGGTGCCTGTGTATCCTGCTCACCATACATTGCTCATGTACTGGGGCATAGTAACCTGTTCCCTGCGTTCTTCTGAGGTGATAACCTGTAAATCTGACCCTTTTGCAAACATAAAATCGTGGGTGACATGGTGGCACATTGGTCAGCATTGCTGTCTGTAGCGCTGCAGTTTAATCTGCATGTGGAGTTCATGTGTATGGATGAATTTACACTTCAGCCCATTGATGGCTTAATTGGCCTCTGACAAAACGGACCCTAAAACCGCATACACACCAGCAGATATTAATGATATGAACGATATATTGTCCAGTGTGCATGGTTGAACGATGCACGCACTTGCATCGTTCGCGTTCATCCACCATTTACCGAACATGCAGCTCAATGTTAACTATATCTTTGAGTTGCATGTTCGGGGAGTGAGGGGGGATGATGTCACTGAATGATATCGGACATCAGTGTCGTTTAGTGTGTATACACTGGCGATCTCTTCTAATTAGCACTCATTGATGTAGTGCTGATTGCTAACTAGCTGAGGTTGCCAAGTGTGTACCTCGCTTAAAGCTGGGCATACACTGTATAATTGTCTGGCAGATTGGAATAAAAATATGGTAATGGATGACGGCAAATGACAAAGGACCATTTGCTATAAGAAAATGGACAAAACCTGTTGTTCAGTCAAATTGGTTTAAGCCGTAATTGAACCAATTTCTCTGAATGACAGGTTTTGTCCATTTTCCATTTTTTTGTGGTTCGCAAATTATCCATTGTCCTTTGCTGTGTCATCCATTACCATATATTCATTCCAATCTGCCAGATAATTGTATAGTGTATGCCCAGTTTAAGGAAAATGAAATATATGTAAGGGATTATGGACTGTAAACTGTGATGGGAAAGGGATTTGGGTTAATAATTCAATCTTTTCTGGGAAGATGTGTCTTATGTTGCTACTTGAAAAATAAGCTATAATAAATATTGAGTAGCATTTAATAGCCAGCACATGCAGTAGTTACTTTATATTTCTGAAAAATTTAAGGATCAATGTTTTTTTCTCTCTCTAACCTGAAGGTTTTTCTCCTCTATCTCATGTTTTCTGTGTATACACAATTTTGAGCCAGATGTGATCCACATATATTGCAGTGACACCCCATCCTAATGAGTTGTTATGTATATAATGAGGTAAACAAGGTGACAACATTAATAATAATTAGTCTGCTGCATACTTTGCTGCAAATAGTGCCTTTTCTCTAACGTCCTAGTGGATGCTGGGGACTCCGTCAGGACCATGGGGATTAGCGGCTCCGCAGGAGACAGGGCACAAAAATAAAGCTTTAGGATCAGGTGGTGTGCACTGGCTCCTCCCCCTATGACCCTCCTCCAAGCCTCAGTTAGGTTTTTGTGCCCGTCCGAGCAGGGTGCAATCTAGGTGGCTCTCCTAAAGAGCTGCTTAGAAAAAGTTTTTAGGTTTTTTTATTTTCAGTGAGTCCTGCTGGCAACAGGCTCACTGCAACGAGGGACTTAGGGGAGAAGAAGTGAACTCACCTGCGTGCAGGATGGATTGGCTTCTTAGGCTACTGGACACCATTAGCTCCAGAGGGATCGAACACAGGCCCAGCCATGGAGTCCGGTCCCGGAGCCGCGCCACCGACCCCCTTGCAGATGCCGAAAAGCGAAGAGGTCCAGAAACCGGCGGCAGAAGACTTTTCAGTCTTCATGAGGTAGCGCACAGCACTGCAGCTGTGCGCCATTGTTGTCACACACTTCACACCAGCGGTCACGGAGGGTGCAGGGCGCTGCAGGGGGCGCCCTGGGCAGCAATGAGAATACCTTGTTCTGGCTAAAAAATACATCACATATAGCCCTTGGGGCTATATGGATGTATTTAACCCCTGCCAGGTCTCACAAACTCCGGAGAAGAGCCCGCCGAAATAGGGGGCGGGGCCTATCTCCTCAGCACACAGCGCCATTTTCCTGCTCAGCTCCGCTGCGAGGAAGGCTCCCAGGACTCTCCCCTGCACTGCACTACAGAAACAGGGTAAAAAAGAGAGGGGGGGGCACTTTTTTTGGCGTTTTTGATATATATTAAGCTGCTATAAGGGAGACAACACTTCTATAGGGTTGTTCCTATATATTTATAGCGCTTGGGTGTGTGCTGGCAAACTCTCCCTCTGTCTCCCCAAAGGGCTAGTGGGGTCCTGTCTTCGATAAGAGCATTCCCTGTGTGTCTGCTGTGTGTCGGTACGTGTGTGTCGACATGTATGAGGACGATGTTGGTGTGGAGGCGGAGCAATTGCCGGTAATGGTGATGTCACCCCCTAGGGAGTCGACACCGGAATGGATGGCTTTATTTATGGAATTACGTGATAATGTCAGCACATTACAAAAATCAGTTGACGACATGAGACGGCCGGCAAACCAGTTAGTACCTGTACAGGCGTCTCAGACACCGTCAGGGGCTGTAAAACGCCCTTTACCTCAGTCGGTCGACACAGACCCAGACACGGACACCGAATCTAGTGTCGACGGTGAAGAAACAAACGTATTTTCCGGTAGGGCCACACGTTATATGATCACGGCAATGAAGGAGGCTTTACATATCTCTGATACTGCATGTACCACAAAAAGGGGTATTATGTGGGGTCTGAAAAAACTACCTGTAGTTTTTCCTGAATCAGACGAATTGAATGAAGTGTGTGATGAAGCGTGGGTTAACCCCGATAGAAAACTGCTAATTTCAAAGAAGTTATTGGCATTATATCCTTTCCCGCCAGAGGTTAGGGCGCGCTGGGAAACACCCCCTAGGGTGGATAAGGCGCTCACACGCTTATCAAAACAAGTGGCGTTACCGTCTCCTGAAACGGCCGCCCTCAAGGATCCAGCAGATAGGAGGCTGGAAACTACCCTGAAAAGTATATACACTCATACTGGTGTTATACTGCGACCAGCCATCGCCTCTGCATGGATGTGCAGTGCTGGGGTGGTTTGGTCGGATTCCCTGACTGAAAATATTGATACCCTGGATAGGGACAGTATTTTACTGACTATAGAGCATTTAAAGGATGCATTTCTATATATGCGAGATGCACAGAGGGATATTTGCACTCTGGCATCGAGAGTAAGTGCGATGTCCATATCTGCCAGAAGAAGTTTATGGACGCGACAATGGTCAGGTGATGCGGATTCCAAACGGCATATGGAAGTATTGCCGTATAAGGGGGAGGAATTATTTGGGGTCGGTCTATCGGATTTGGTGGCCACGGCAACAGCCGGGAAATCCACCTTTTTACCTCAGGTCCCCTCCCAACAGAAAAAGACACCGTCTTTTCAGCCGCAGTCCTTTCGTTCCTATAGGAACAAGCGGGCGAAAGGACAGTCATATTTGCCCCGAGGCAAAGGAAAGGGTAAAAGAGTGCACCAAGCAGCTTCTTCCCAGGAGCAGAAGCCCCCCCCGGCTTCTGCAAAGCCCTCAGCATGACGTTGGGGCTTTACAAGCGGACTCAGGGGCGGTGGGGGGTCGACTCAAGAATTTCAGCGCACAGTGGGCTTACTCACAGGTGGACCCCTGGATCCTGCAGATAATATCTCAGGGTTACAGGTTGGAATTCGAGAAGTCTCCCCCTCGCCGGTTCCTAAAGTCTGCTCTGCCAACGTCTCCCTCAGACAGGGCGACGGTATTGGAAGCCATTCACAAGCTGTATTCTCAGCAGGTGATAGTCAAGGTACCCCTCCTACAACAGGGAAAGGGGTATTATTCCACACTATTTGTGGTACCGAAGCCGGACGGCTCGGTAAGACCTATTCTAAATCTGAAATCTTTGAACCTGTACATACAAAAATTCAAGTTCAAGATGGAGTCACTCAGAGCAGTGATAGCGAATCTGGAAGAAGGGGACTTTATGGTGTCCCTGGACATCAAGGATGCTTACCTGCATGTCCCAATTTGCCCTTCACATCAAGGGTACCTCAGGTTCGTGGTGCAAAACTGTCATTATCAGTTTCAGACGCTGCCGTTTGGATTGTCCACGGCACCTCGGGTCTTTACCAAGGTAATGGCCGAAATGATGTTTCTTCTACGAAGAAAAGGCGTATTAATTATCCCTTACTTGGACGATCTCCTGATAAGGGCAAGGTCCAGGGAACAGCTGGGGGACGTAGTAGCACTAACCCAAATAGTGCTGCAACAGCACGGGTGGATTCTGAATTTTCCAAAATCTCAATTGACCCCGACGACACGTCTGCTGTTCCTGGGAATGATTCTGGACACGGTTCAGAAAAAGGTGTTTCTTCCGGAGGAGAAAGCCAAGGAGTTATCCGAACTTGTCAGGAACCTCCTAAAACCAGGGAAAGTGTCTGTGCATCAATGCACAAGAGTCCTGGGAAAGATGGTGGCTTCTTACGAAGCGATTCCATTCGGCAGATTCCACGCACGAACTTTTCAGTGGGATCTGCTGGACAAATGGTCCGGATCGCATCTGCAGATGCATCAGCGGATAACCTTGTCGCCACGGACAAGGGTGTCTCTTCTGTGGTGGTTGCAGAGTGCTCATCTGTTAGAGGGCCGCAGATTCGGCATACAGGACTGGGTCCTGGTGACCACGGATGCCAGTCTGAGAGGCTGGGGAGCGGTCACACAGGGAAGAAACTTCCAGGGAGTATGGTCAAACCTGGAGATGTCTCTTCACATAAATATACTGGAGCTAAGAGCGATTTACAATGCTCTAAGCCTGGCAAAACCCCTGCTTCAGGGTCAGCCGGTGTTGATCCAGTCGGACAACATCACGGCAGTCGCCCACGTAAACAGACAGGGCGGCACAAGAAGCAGGAGAGCAATGGCAGAAGCTGCAAGGATTCTTCGCTGGGCGGAAGATCATGTGATAGCACTGTCAGCAGTGTTCATTCTGGGAGTGGACAACTGGGAAGCAGACTTCCTCAGCAGACACGATCTACACCCGGGAGAGTGGGGACTTCATCCAGAAGTCTTCCACATGATTGTGAACCGTTGGGAAAAACCAAAGGTGGACATGATGGCGTCTCGCCTCAACAAAAAACTGGACAGGTATTGCGCCAGGTCAAGAGACCCTCAGGCAATAGCTGTGGACGCTCTGGTAACGCCGTGGGTGTTCCAGTCAGTGTATGTGTTTCCTCCTCTGCATCTCATACCAAAAGTACTGAGAATTATACGGCAAAGGGGAGTAAGAACGATACTAGTGGCTCCGGATTGGCCAAGAAGAACTTGGTACCCGGAACTTCAGGAGATGCTCACGGAAGATCCGTGGCCTCTACCTCTAAGACGGGACCTGCTTCAGCAGGGACCGTGTCTATTCCAAGACTTACCGCGGCTGCGTTTGACGGCATGGCGGTTGAACGCCGAATTCTAAGGGAAAAAGGCATTCCGGAAGAGGTCATTCCTACACTGGTAAAAGCCAGGAAGGAGGTGACTGCACAACATTATCACCGCATTTGGAGAAAATATGTTGCGTGGTGTGAGGCCAGGAAGGCCCCCACGGAGGAATTTCAATTGGGTCGATTCCTACATTTCCTGCAAACAGGATTGTCTATGGGCCTCAAGTTGGGGTCCATTAAGGTTCAAATTTCGGCCCTGTCGATTTTCTTCCAGAAAGAATTGGCTTCAGTTCCTGAAGTCCAGACTTTTGTAAAAGGAGTACTACATATACAGCCCCCGGTTGTGCCCCCAGTGGCTCCGTGGGACCTTAATGTAGTTTTGGATTTTCTCAAATCCCATTGGTTTGAGCCACTCAAATCGGCGGATTTGAAATATCTTACATGGAAAGTAACCATGCTACTGGCCCTGGCTTCAGCCAGGAGAGTGTCAGAATTGGCGGCTTTATCGTATAAAAGCCCATATCTGATTTTCCATTCGGACAGGGCAGAACTGCGGACGCGTCCTCATTTTCTGCCTAAGGTGGTGTCAGCGTTTCACCTGAACCAGCCTATTGTGGTGCCTGCGGCTACTAGCGATTTGGAGGATTCCAAGTTGCTGGACGTTGTCAGGGCATTGAAAATATATATTTCAAGGACGGCTGGAGTCAGAAAATCTGACTCGCTGTTTATACTGTATGCACCCAACAAGCTGGGTGCTCCTGCTTCTAAGCAGACGATTGCTCGTTGGATTTGTAGCACAATCCAACTTGCACATTCTGTGGCAGGCCTGCCACAGCCTAAATCTGTCAAGGCCCATTCCACAAGGAAGGTGGGCTCATCCTGGGCGGCTGCCCGAGGGGTCTCGGCATTACAACTCTGCCGAGCAGCTACGTGGTCGGGGGAGAACACGTTTGTAAAATTCTACAAATTTGATACCCTGGCTAAAGAGGACCTGGAGTTCTCTCATTCGGTGCTGCAGAGTCATCCGCACTCTCCCGCCCGTTTGGGAGCTTTGGTATAATCCCCATGGTCCTGACGGAGTCCCCAGCATCCACTAGGACGTTAGAGAAAATAAGATTTTACTTACCGATAAATCTATTTCTCGTAGTCCGTAGTGGATGCTGGGCGCCCATCCCAAGTGCGGATTGTCTGCAATACTTGTACATAGTTATTGTTACAAAAAAATCGGGTTGTTATTGTTGTGAGCCGTCTGTTCAGAGGCTCCTACGTTGTCATACTGTTAACTGGGTTCAGATCACAAGTTGTACGGTGTGATTGGTGTGGCTGGTATGAGTCTTACTCGGGATTCAAAATCCTTCCTTATTGTGTACGCTCGTCCGGGCACAGTATCCTAACTGAGGCTTGGAGGAGGGTCATAGGGGGAGGAGCCAGTGCACACCACCTGATCCTAAAGCTTTATTTTTGTGCCCTGTCTCCTGCGGAGCCGCTAATCCCCATGGTCCTGACGGAGTCCCCAGCATCCACTACGGACTACGAGAAATAGATTTATCGGTAAGTAAAATCTTATTTTTTGTTTGTTTTGTTTAAATAAAATGAGTAGCGCTGTGTTGTCATTGTTAACTGGGCAACCTTTGAATGAGTTCAGAGTAAGTGGCCATGAACTGAAATTCAATTGAAAGTCAGATAATACAGTTTATCCTTTATAATTTCACAAAATATTTCTTGTACTTTCCATTGTGTTGCTTCCCTTTTTGTGTTTATCACGCCAGTGGTTATTATATCAAATTCTTTATGGGTTGGGGCAGTGTTGCCGGGATTCAGGCCGCAGAATGCTGGCAGAGGGGTGAGCACAACAAAGGAGGGGTCTCGCCACGCTGCTGGCTTGGTGGCGAGCTTTGGTCACCACAGTTTCTTTTTCCACTCTATGGGTGTTGTAGACACCCACGAGTGAGAATAGTCCCTTTTAGTCGGCAAGCTGGCTGTCGAGATTTTTAGGGTTCGGGATGCAGGTGGAGGTATTGTGACCGGCGGTCTCCTGACCGCAGGTCGCATAACTACATTCCGTTTACATAGGGTAGACAGAATGCAGTAAATAATGTTTGCATCAACTACAGCTTTCTGTATATTTGTTTGGTCTCTTACTGTGAATACATTTTATAGGTTTGTCCACCTAGTGGGCGGGATGTACTAAGCTACGAAAAGTGATAATTTCACTGTGATAAAGTACCAGCCAATCAGCTCCTAACTCCCATGTCACAGGCTGTGTTTGAAAAATGACAGTTAGGAGGTGATTGGCTGATACTTTATCACAGTGAAATTATCACTTTTCTAAGCTTAGTACATCCCGCCCAGTGTTTGAAAACCTGATT
The DNA here is from genome assembly GCF_028390025.1 of Pseudophryne corroboree. Classification (NCBI taxonomy): domain Eukaryota; kingdom Metazoa; phylum Chordata; class Amphibia; order Anura; family Myobatrachidae; genus Pseudophryne; species Pseudophryne corroboree. The sequence goes on from NC_086445.1 coordinate 546,935,293, forward strand.
GACCAGTTGTTTGTATAGTCAACTAAAATAAAATGACCTATACTTCTAGTTACAGGTTGATCTAACTAGTGCAGTAAAATGTATTTCACTTAGTTGCACTAGTAGGATCTATTTGGAAGTAGGTGAAACTTCCTTTTCTATTGTTACTGGGCTGATTTCTGGGTCTTATTGCGCACCCTACTGCCACCTATTGTTTTTGACAGGTTGAGTCTAACGTATCTGAAATGCTTGGGACCAGAAGTACTTTTTTTTCCAGTCTTTCCGTATTTTGGAATATTTGCATACCATAATGAAAGATCTTGTGGATTCGACCCAAGTCTGACCCTGAAATGCATTTATGTTTCATAAACACTTTATACACATAGGAGTCGATTCAAATGAGGTCGGATCCTTTCCGACGGAAAGGATCCGACCGTTCAGTATTCAATTTCAGGCCAAATCCGACAGGTTTTGGCCGTTTCTGACAATGTCAGTCCATCTCTTTTTTAAAGCCGGATTGACATTGTCGAAAACGGGACTAAAACCTATCTGATTTGGCCGCCATACGACAAAACATGTGGATCCGCGGCTAATCCGCCAATCCACGTCTTTTCCGACAAGTCGGAAAAATGGCAACCCCACTGAATAGGTCGAATCATGGTTCGACCTAAAAAAGTCGGAAGCTGCTGTCTTTCCAACTAGAAGGCAGTTCCGACTAGAATTGAATAGACCCCATATCCTGAAGGCAACTTTATAAAATTTATTTTAATAAAATTGTGCATAAAAGAAAGTTTGTGTACACTGGGGGTAATTCAGAGTTGATCGCAGCAGCAAATTTGTTAGCAGTTGGGTAAAACCATGTACACTGCAGGTGTGACAGATTTAACATTTGCAGAGAGAGTTAGATTTGGGTGGGTTATTTTGTTTCTGTGCAGGTTAAATACTGGCTGCTTTATTTTTACACTGCAATTTAGATTTCAGTTTGAACATACCTGATAAAGCTAACTATTTATCTTATTACATTCACTATAAAATGGGTAAGAGACTCAGTACGCAATTGGCGTATGGGGTACCGTAAGGGTACGCACTTAGCGTAGCAGACGCTTAGCCGTGGTCGAGACGCACATGCGACACGCTCGCTCACAACTTAACGCGTGGTGTCGAGCACGCTATAGGCGGTCGACTACCGTAATGCTACGCTACTAGCGTAGCGTACGCTCGTGACCACGAGGAGAACACGAGCGGCGCAGACGCTCACGGGATGACACTCAGTAAACCTTGTATGCAACACAGTGAAAGATTGAGTTTGTACTGTAAACCTTGTTTTTGTAATGTGAGCACAATGCAATGCTAATTAACCTCTATTGTATGAAAGCCTCTTGAGCGATTGAGACACTCTGAATACTCTCAGCAATGTAATAAACACACAATACCTTTCTAAGGTTCCAACACATTTACTAACAATATCTAGCTATGAAAAAGTTAAAACAGTTAACAGTTCATACACTACAGGCTAACATCAATATCTAAGCAGGCTAACTACACATAAATATACAATATCGTCACAATCTTATACAATAACAGAGAGAGAGAATATGGCAAATACAAACAGAGATTTAGAATGGTTACAGAGAATAACTTACACACACTAGGGAATGATCGCTGCGCAGCTCTGGTACCAGCTCCGAGTTAGTCAAGATGAAAACCGTTTGTGGAGAGAAAAATGAGCTGGCCAGGCTGGCTGTCCTTATATACACTGCGTACAGTATACTACAAAGGGACCTACAGTCTCATTGTTCATTGGACACAGGAATGTCTCCTCGCATCATAACAAAAGGTCATAGGTTAGTTTGAACAAGTGGGCTGTGACTATATCAAACTGCTCAGGTGGGAGGGAATCTGAGAATTCCCGCCGCATGGATAATGAACCGCAAATATAGTAAATGTCCAGAAACTACTAATAGACATAACTATACGCAGGAGCGATTAATCTTTACCTAACCAGCACCGGATTGTTTCTAATAAAATGTTCTTTAGTTAGGTACTAAACACCACTGCTCAAACCCTGTCTGACCCTTCATATCATGCAAAGAGGAATTTCTCTGTCCAGCGACCAGTTACATTAAACAAACTTTATCTGACGTCCTAGTGGATGCTGGGTACTCCGTAAGGACCATGGGGAATAGATGGGCTCCGCAGGAGACTGGGCACTCTAAAAGAAAGATTAGGTACTATCTGGTGTGCACTGGCTCCTCCCTCTATGCCCCTCCTCCAGACCTCAGTTAGTTAGTATCTGTGCCCGGCCAGAGCTGGATGCACCCTAGGGGCTCTCCTGAGCTTCCTAGAAAAGAAAGTATTTGTTAGGTTTTTTATTTTCAGTGAGATCTGCTGGCAACAGACTCACTGCTACGTGGGACTGAGGGGAGAGAAGCGAACCTACCTGCTTGCAGCTATCTTGGGCTTCTAAGGCTACTGGACACCATTAGCTCCAGAGGGATCGAACACAGGCCCAGTCCTCGGTCGTCCGGTCCCGGAGCCGCGCCGCCGCCCCCCTTGCAGAGCCAGAAGAACGAAGAGAAGTTGAAAATCGGCGGCTGAAGACTCCGGTCTTCATTAAGGTAGCGCACAGCACTGCAGCTTGGCGCCATTGCTCCCTTAGCACACCACACACTCCGGTCACTGATGGGTGCAGGGCGCTGGGGGGGGGGGGCGCCCTGGGCAGCAATTAGATTACCTTACTTGGCAAAAAGCACATAATACAGTCTGATAAAATGTATATGTGCATTAACCCCCGCCATTAAAGTACATAAAAGGACAGAAGCCCACTGCTGAGGGGGCCGAGCCTTCTTCCTCAGCACACCGGCGCCATTTTCTCTTCACAGCTCAGCTGGAAGGAAGCTCCCCAGGCTCTCCCCTGCAGTATCCTGGTACACAAAGGGTAAAAAAGAGAGGGGGGGCACATAAATTTAGGCGCAAAACTGTGTATATAAGCTGCTATAGGGGAAAAATCACTCAGTATAGTTTACATCCCTGTATTATATAGCGCTGTGGTGTGTGCTGGCATACTCTCTCTCTGTCTCTCCAAAGGGCCTGGTGGGGGAACGGTCTTCAAATAGAGCATCCCCTGTGTGTGTGGTGTGTCGGTACGCGTGTGTCGACATGTCTGAGGTAAAAGGCTCCTCTAAGGAGGTGATAGAGCGGATATGTGTGTGGGAGGGTGTCTCCGTCAACAACGCCGACACCTGTTTGGATATGTGTAAGTGCTGAGGTAAAATTATTGCACAAAAGGTTAGGGAACAGAAAGGAAATCTACCCTGGTCTGTCCCTATGTCACAGAGTCCTTCAGAGTCTCTCTATGTTCACTATCCAAAATAACAAAGTATCGACACGGAGTTTAACTCCACTGTCGACTACGATAATGCAAAGTTACAGCCAAGAGGGCTAAAAGATATTCAATATATGATTATTGGAATAAAAGATGATTTGCATATCACGGATGACTCATCTGTCCCTGACACGAGAGTACACATGTTAAGGGGAAGAATGCTGAGGTAAATTTCCCTCCTCTCATGAGGAAAAAGAGCGGGAATCTCCAGACAAGAGACGGCAGCTTCCCACAAGAGAATTCTCAGGCTGTATCCTTTCCCCACTAGGGCCAGGATGTGTTGAGAATCTTCCCCTTGGGTGTCCTGTTTGCACTAGCTATTCTCAGGGATCCTGCAGATAGCGTGCACATTCTAGTATACTACCCAGACCGGCGATTGTCGGCATGGGTTTTTAGCGCTGTGGCAGCGTGGACAGGTACCTTATCAGCAGAAATTGAGACCCTAGTATGCATATAAATATTTTAAGATGCTGTCTTAAGTGATAGATATATAATTATAAAGCATGCCCAAAGGGACGTGAGTATACTGGGTCCTAGAGACAAAAGCTATGTCGATTTCTGCTTGACGTGTCCTGTAGAATATACATTGGACAGATGATGCCGACTTAAGAGGCATATGGAAGGCTGAGGATTGTGTGGAGAAAGGTTCTCGGGCCTGGTCTCCACAGTTATAGCTGGTAATTCTGATATTTTGCCTTATTCCTGCACAGCCTAGGAAAGCACGACATTATTAAATGCAGCTTTTCGAATAAAGAAACAAGAAAGTCTGAGGTGCGTCCTTTCTTGTCAGAGCCGGGGGCAGAGGAAAGAAGCTGCACAACACAGCTAGTCCCCAGGAACAGAAGTCCTCCCCGGCGTCTACAAAAATCCACCGCATGTCGCTGGGGCTCCACAGGCGGAGCTAGGCCCGGTGGGGACACGCCTTCGTAAGTTCAGCCACAAGTGGGTTCACTCCCTGTTAGATCCCTGGGCAATAGAAATTGTATCGCAGGGATACAGGCTGGACTGTGAGAAGATGCCCCCTCACCGAGGACCCGGCGGGCTTCCCCCCAAGAGAGGGAGCCAGTGTTAACTGCAATTCGTAAATTGTATCTTCAACAGGTGGTGGTCAAGGGTCCCCTCCTTCAACAAGAGGGTGTTATTATTCGACCATGTTATAATCCCGAAACCAGACGGTTCGGTTAGACCCATATTGAAATAAAAATCCCTGAACATATACCTGAAAAGGTTCAGGTTCAAGATGGAATCGCTAAGAGCGGTCATTGCATGCCTGAAATGAATCGGGACATAAGGGATGCATACCTTCGTGTCCCCATTTATCCACCTCATCAGGCGTACCTCAGAATTGCGGTACGGGATTGTCATTACCAATTTCACCAAGGTAATGGCGGATTTGATGGTGCTCCTGCGGAAGCAAGGTGTCACTATTATCACATACTTGGGTGATCTCCTCATAAAAGCGAGATCAAGAGAGCAGTTGCTGGACAGCGTATCACCTTCTCTGAAAGTGAAATGGCAACGCGACTGGATTCTATATTTCTCTGACGTCCTAGTGGATGCTGGGAACTCCGAAAGGACCATGGGGAATAGCGGGCTCCGAAGGAGGCTGGGTACTCTAGAAAGATTTATGACTACCTGGTGTGCACTGGCTCCTCCCACTATGACCCTCCTCCAAGCCTCAGTTAGATCTTGTGCCCGGCCGAGGTTGGATGCACACTAGGGGCTCTCCTGAGCTCTTAGAAAGAAAGTATAGATTTAGGTTTTTTATTTTCAGTGAGACCTGCTGGCAACAGGCTCACTGCAGCGAGGGACTAAGGGGAGAAGAAGCGAACTCGCCTGCTTGCAGCCGGATTGGGCTTCTTAGGCTACTGGACACCATTAGCTCCAGAGGGATCGACCGCAGGCCCAGTCCTTGGTGTTCGGTCCCGGAGCCGCGCCGCCGTCCCCCTTACAGAGCCAGAAGCAAGAAGAGGTCCGGAAAATCGGCGGCAGAAGACATCAGTCTTCACCAAGGTAGCGCACAGCACTGCAGCTGTGCGCCATTGCTCCTCATGCACACTTCACACTCCGGTCACTGAGAGTGCAGGGCGCTTGGGGGGGGCGCCCTGAGCAGCAATAAAAACACCTTGGCTGGCAAAAATACCACAATATATAGCCCCAGAGGCTATATATGTGGTAAATACCCCTGCCAGAATCCAGAAAAAAGCGGGAGAATAGGCAGCGGAAAAGGAGCGGAGCTATCTCCCTCAGACACACTGGCGCCATTTTCTCTTCACAGTGCAGCTGGAAGAAAGCTCCCCAGGCTCTCCCCTGTAGTTTTCAGGCTCAAAGGGTTAAAAAGAGAGGGGGGGCACTAAATTTAGGCGCAATATTGTATATACAAGCAGCTATTGGGGAAAATTCACTCAGTTATAGTGTTAATCCCAACGTTATATAGCGCTCTGGTGTGTGCTGGCATACTCTCTCTCTGTCTCCCCAAAGGGCTTTGTGGGGTCCTGTCCTCAGTCAGAGCATTCCCTGTGTGTGTGCGGTGTGTCGGTACAGCTGTGTCGACATGTTTGAGGAGGAGGCTTATATAGTGACGGAGCAGATGCCGATAAATGTGATGTCGCCCCCTGTGGGGCCGACACCAGAGTGGATGGTTAGGTGAAAGGTATTAACCGACAGTGTCAACTCCTTACATAAAAGGGTGGATGACGTAACAGCTGTGGGACAGCCGGCTTCTCAGCCCGCGCCTGCCCAGGCGTCTCAAAGGCCATCAGGGGCTCAAAAACGCCCGCTCATTCAGATGGCAGACACAGATGTCGACACGGAGTCTGACTCCAGTGTCGACAAGGTTGAGACATATACACAATCCATTAGGAACATCCGTGACTTGATCCCGGCAATAAAAAATGTGTTACACATTTCTGACATTAACCTCTAAAAATGGGTTTTTATGTTTGGGGAGAAAAAGCAGGCAGTGTTTTGTTCCCCCATCAGATGAATGAATGAAGTGTGTGAGAAGCGTGGGTTCCCCCTGATAAGAAACTGGTAATTTCAAAAAAGTTACTGATGGCGTACCTTTTCCCGCCAGAGGATAAGTTACGCTGGGAGATATCCCCTAGGGTGGATAAGGCGCTCACACGGTTGTCAAAAAGGTGGCACTGCCGTTTTAGGAACGGCCACTTTGAAGGTACCTGTTGATAAAAAGCAGGAGGCTATCCTGAAGTCTGTTTTTACACACTCAGGTACTAGACTGAAACCTGCAGAGCGTGCTGCTGCAGCGTGGTCGGTGACCCTGTCAAACATACTAGTTTGCTAACATGAGAACATATTAAAGACGTCGTCTTATATATATGAGGGATGCACAGAGGGATATTTTGCCGGCTGGCATCCAAAATGAATGTAATGTCCATTCTGTCAGGAGGGTATTAAAGACCTGTCACTGGACAGGTGATGCTGACTTTAAAAGGCGCATAGAGATTCTGCCTTATAAGGGTGAGGAATTATTTGGGGATGGTCTCTGGGACCTCGTATCCGCAGCAACAGCTGGGAAGAAATATTTTTCCTCAGTTTTCCTCACAGACTAAGAAAGCACTGTATTATCAGGTACAGTCCTTTCGGCTTCAGAAAAGCAAGCGGGTCAAAGGCGCTTCCTTTCTGTACAGAGACAAGGGAAGAGGGAAAAAGCTGCACCAGTCAGCCTGTTCCCAGAATCATAATTCTTCTCTCGCTTCCTCTGAGTCCACAGCATGACGCGGGGGCTCCACAGGTGTAGCCAGGTACGGTGGGGGGCCGTCTCAAAAATTTCAGCGATCAGTGGGCTCGCTCACAGGTGGATCCCTGTTTAATTCAAGTAGTATTTCAAGGGTACAAGCTGGAATTCGAGATGTCTTCCCCCCGCTGTTTCCTCAAATATGCCTTGCCGACAACTCCCTCAGGCAGGGAGGCTGTGCTAGAGGCAATTAATAAGCTGTATTCCCATCAGGTAATACTTAAGGTGCCCCTACTTCAACAAGGACGGGGTTACTATTCCACACGGTTTGGGGTACCGAAACCGCATGGTTCGGTGTGACCCTTTTTTATATTTAAAATCCTTGAACACATACATAAAAAAATTCAAGTTCAAGATGGAATCGCCCAGGGCGGTTATTGCAAGCCTGGACGAGGGGGATTACATGGTATCCCGGGACATCAAGGATGCTTACCTGCATGTCCCCATTTACTATCCTCGCCAGGAGTACCTCAGATTTGTGGTACAGGATTACCATTACCAAGTCCAGACTCTGCCGTTTGGACTGTACATGGCACCGAGGGTGTTACCAAGGTAATGGCCGGAATGATGATACTCCTTCGAAAAAGGGGAGTTTTTAATGATCCCGTACTTGGACAATCTCCTTATAAGGGCGAGGTCCAAGGAGCAGTTGCTAGTCGGGGTAGCACTATTTTGGAAAGTGCTACAACAGCACGGTTGGATTCTAAACAGTCCAAAGACACAGCTGTTTCCTACGACACGTCTACTGTTCCTGGGGATGGTTCTGGACACAGACGAGAAATAAGTGTTTCTCCCGGAGGAGAAAGCCATGGAGCTGTCATCTCTAGTCAGAGACCTCCTGAAGCCAAAACAGTTATCGGTGCATCATTGCACGCGAGTCCTGGGAAAAATGATAGCTTCCTACGAAGCAATCCCATTCGGCAGGTTCCATGCAAGAACTTTTCAGGGGGACCTGTTAAACAAGTGGTCCGGATCACATCTTCAGATGCATCGGCTGATAACCCTGTCTCCAAGGACCAGGGTATCTCTACTGTAGTGGCTGCAGAGTGCCCATCTTCAAGAGGGCCGCAGGTTCGACATACAGGACTAGGTCCTAGTGACCATGGATGCCAGCCTTTGAGGCTGGGGGGCAGTCACACAGGGAAGAAGCTTCCTGGGACTTTGGTCAAGTCAGGTGACTTCCCTACATAAATATTCTGGAACTGAGGGCCATTTACAATGCCCTGAGTCAGGCAAGGCCTCTGCTTCAAAAGGCCGGTCCTGATCCAATCAGACAACATCACGGCAGTCGCCCATGTAAACCAACAGGGCGGCACAAGAAGCAGGATGGCGATGGCAGAAGCCACAAGGATTCTCCGATGGGCGGAAAATCATGTGTTAGCACTGTCAGCAATGTTCATTCTCGGAGTGGACAACTGGGAAGCAGATCTTCTCAGCAGACACGACTTCCACCCGAGAGAGTGGGGACTTCATCCAGAAGTCTTCCAAAGGATTGTACACCATTGGGAAAGGCCACAGGTGGACATGAAGGCGTCCCGCCTCAACAAAAAGCTATAAAAGATATTGCGCCAGGTCAAGGGACCTTCAGGCGATAGCTGTGGACGCTCTGGTAACACCGTGGGTGTACCAGTCGGTTTATGTATTCCCTCCTCTGCCTCTCATACCAAAGGTACTGAGAATAATAAGAAGGCGAGGAGTAAGAACGATACTCGTGGTTCCGGATTGGCCAAGAAGAGCCTGGTACCCAGAACTTCAAGAAATTATATCAGAGGACCCATGGCCTCTGCCGCTCAGATAGGACCTGCTGCAGCAGGGGCCCTGTCTGTTCCAAGACTTACCGCGGCTACGTTTTGATGGCATGGCGGTTGAACGCCGGATCCTAAAGGAAAAGGGCATTCCGGAGGAAGTCATTCCTACGCTGATTCAAGCCAGGAAAGATGTAACTGCAAAACATTATCACCGCATATGGCGGAAATATGTTGCTTGGTGTGAGGCCACAAAAGGCCCCAACAGAGGAATTTCAACTAGGTCGATTTCTGCATTTCCTACAAGCAGGAGTGTCTATGGGCCTAAAATTAGGCTCCATTAAGATACAGATCTCGGCTCTGTCGCTTTTCTTCCAGAAAGAATTAACTTCAGTACCTGAAGTTCAGACATTGTAAAAGGAGTGCTGCATATTCTGCCCCCGGTTGTGCCTCCAGTGGCACCTTGGGTTCTCATCGTGGTGTTGAGTTTCTTAAAATCACATTGGTTTGAACCACTAAAAACCGTGGATCTAAAATATCTCACGCGAAAAGTGGTCATGTTATTGACCTTTGCTTCGGCCAGGCGTGTATCAGAATTGGCGGCTTTGTCATATAAAAGTCCTTATCTGATTTTTCCATATGGAGAGGGCAGAATTGAGGACTCGTCCCCAGTTTCTCCCTAAGGTGGTATCAGTTTTTCACTTGAACCAACCTATTGTGGTGCCTGCGGCTACTAGGGACTTGGAGGATTCCAAGTTACTGGACGTAGTCAGGGCCTTGAAAAATTATGTTTCCAGGACGGCTAGAGTCAAGAAAATTGACTCGCTATTTATCCTGTATGCACCCAACAGGCTGGGTGCTCCTGCTTCTAAGCAGACTATCGCTCGCTGGATCTGTGACATGATTCAGCAGGCGCATTCTGCGGCTGGACTGCCGCATCCTAAATCAGTAAAAGCCCATTCCACAGGGAAGGTGGGCTCATCTTGGGCGGCTGCCCGAGAGGTCTCGGCTTTACAACTTTGCCGAGCTGTTACTTGGTCAGGGGCAAACACGTTTGCAAAATTCTACAAATTTGATACCCTGGCTGAGGAGGACCTTGAGTTCTCTCATTCGGTGCTGCAGAGTCATCCGCACTCTCCCGCCCGTTTGGGAGCTTTGGTATAATCCCCATGGTCCTTTCGGAGTTCCCAGCATCCACTAGGACGTCAGAGAAAATAAGATTTTACTCACCGGTAAATCTATTTCTCGTAGTCCGTAGTGGATGCTGGGCGCCCATCCCAAGTGCGGATTGTCTGCAATACTTGTAAATAGTTATTGCTAACTAAAGGGTTATTGTTGAGCCATCTGTTGAGAGGCTCAGTTGTTTTCATACTGTCAAACTGGATATAGTATCACGAGTTGTACGGTGTGATTGGTGTGGCTGGTATGAGTCTTACCCGGGATTCAAAATCCTTCCTTATGTCAGCTCGTCCGGGCACAGTGTCCTAACTGAGGCTTGGAGGAGGGTCATAGTGGGAGGAGCCAGTGCACACCAGGTAGTCATAAATCTTTCTAGAGTGCCCAGCCTCCTTCGGAGCCCGCTATTCCCCATGGTCCTTTCGGAGTTCCCAGCATCCACTACGGACTACGAGAAATAGATTTACCGGTGAGTAAAATCTTATTATTCCAAAGTCGCAGTTGGTTCCTACAGCTCATCTGCCTCGCCTAGGCATGATCCTAGACACAGACCAGAAGACGGTTTATCTCCCGATAGAGAGAGCTCAGGAGCTCATGACACTGGTCAGGGATCCATTGAAAACCAAAACAGGTGTCCCTGCACTCGAGTCCTTGGAAGGATGATGGCATCATACGAGGCCATACCCTTCGGCTGGTTCCATGCAAGGACAATGGAACTTACTTGGCAAGTGGTCCGGATCACATCTTCAGATGCATCGGTTAATCACCCTATCCCCCAGGGCCAGGGTGTCTCTCCTGTGGTGGCTGCGGAGTGCTCACCTTCTCGAGGGCCGCAGATTCGGCATTCAGGACTGGGTCCTCGTGACCACGGATGCAAGCCTCCGAGGGTGGGGGGCACTTACACAGGGAAGAAAATTCCAAGGTTGTGGTCAAGCCAACAGACTTGCCTTCACATCAATATCCTGGAACTAAGGGCCATATACAACGCCCTAAGTCAAGCGGAGTTCCTGCTTCGCGACCAACCGGTTCTGATCCAGTCAGACCGCAGGGGCTCATGTAAACCGCCAGGGCGGCACAAGGAGCAGGGTGGTGAGGGTAGAAGCCACCAGAATTCTTCGCTGGGCGGAGAATCAAGTAAGCGCACTGTCAGTAGTGTTCATTCCGGGAGTGGACACGACCTCCACCCGGGAAAGTGGTGACTTCATCAGGAAGTCTTCACGCAGTTTTGCAAATTGATGGAAACTGCCTCAGGTGGACTACATGGCGTCCCACCTCAATAAAAAGATAAAAAAGGTTTTACGCTGGGTCAAGGGACTCTCAGGCGATAGCTGTGGTCGCACTAGTAACACCGTGGGTGTTCCAGTCGGTCTATATATTCCCTCCTCTTCCTCTCAGACCCAAGGGATGAGAATTGTAATAAACGGAGGAGTGTGAACAGTATTCTTTGCTCCGGATTGGCCAAGAAGGACTCGGTACCCGGAACTGCAAGAAATGCTCTCAGAGGACCCATGGCCTCTGCCTCTCAGTCAGGACATGTTGCAACAGGGACCCTGTCTGATCCAAGACTTACCGCGGCTGCGTTGGACGGCATGGCGGTTGAACGCCGGATCCTAGCGGAAAAGGGCATTCCGGATGCAGTTATTCCTACGCTGATAAAGGCTAGGAAAGACGTGACAGCAAGACTTTTTCACTGTATATGGCGAAAATAGGTTGCTTGGTGTGTGGCCGGAAGGCCCTACAGAGGAATTCCAGGGGGGGTCGATTCCTGCACTTCCTACAGTCAGGAGTGACTATGGGCCTAAAATTAGGATCCATAAAGGCCAAGATTTCGGCCCTATCCCTTTTTCTCTCAAAAAGAACTGGCTTCACTGCCTGAAGTTCGGACGTTGTTACAGGGGTGCTGCATATTCAGCCCCTTTTGTGCCTCCAGTGGCACCTTGGGATCTTAACGTGTGTTGGATTCCTAAAATCCCACTGAATTGAGCCACTTAAGACCGTGGAGCTAAAATATCTCACGTGGAAAGTGGTCATGCTTTTGGCCTTAGCTTGGACTAGGCGTGTGTCAGAATTGGCGGCTTTGTCATGTAAAAGCCCATATCTGATCTTCCATATGGAAAGGGCAGAATGGAGGACTCGTCCCCAATTTCTCCCTAAGGTGATATCATCGTTTCATTTGAACCAACCTATTGTGGTGCCTGCGGCTACTAGGGACTTGGAGGATTCCAAGTTGCTGGACGTAGTCCGGGCCCTGAAACTTTGTGTCCAGGACGGCTAGAGTCAGAAAAACTGACTCGCTATTTATCCTGCATGCACCCAACAAGCTGGGTGCTCCTGCTTCAAAGCAGACTATTGCTCGCTGGATCTGTAGCACCATTCAGCTTGCACATTCTGCGGCTGGACTGCCGCATCCTAAATCAGTAAAAGCCCATTCCACGAAGAAGGTGGGCTCTTCTTGGGCGGCTGCCCGAGGGGTCTCGGCTTTACAACTTTGCCGAGCTGCTACTTGGTCGGGTTCAAACACTTTTGCAAAATTCTACAAGTTTGATACCCTGGCTGAGGAGGACCTTGAGTTTGCTCATTCGGTGCTGCAGAGTCATCCGCACTCTCCCGCCCGTTTGGGAGCTTTGGTATAATCCCCATGGTCCTTACGGAGTACTCAGCATCCACTAGGATGTCAGAGAAAATAAGAATTTACTCACTGGTAATTCTATTTCTCGTAGTCCGTAGTGGATGCTGGGAGCCCGTCCCAAGTGCGGACTCTCTGCAATACTTGTATATAGTTATTGCTTAACTAAAGTGTTATTGTATGAGCCATCTGTTGAGAGAGGCTCAGTTATTGTTCATACTGTTAACTGGGTATAGTTATCACAAGTTGTACGGTGTGATTGGTGTGGCTGGTATGAGTCTTACCCTGGATTCCAAATCCTTTCCTAGTAATGTCAGCTCTTCCGGGCACAGTTTCCCTAACTGAGGTCTGGAGGAGGGGCATAGAGGGAGGAGCCAGTGCACACCAGATAGTACCTAATCTTTCTTTTAGAGTGCCCAGTCTCCTGCAGAGCCCATCTATTCCCCATGGTCCTTACGGAGTACCCAGCATCCACTACGGACTACGAGAAATAGAATTACCGGTGAGTAAATTCTTATTTACAGTCATCATTAAGGGGAACATTATCTATAAAACATACTATTTGGTTTTATTATTTAACGTTTGAGTCGCCCGCTAGACGCACACAAACTCTACCGTAAATGCACATACCACGCGCTCGAGCACATGGCCGAGGAGGCGCCATCACGCAGCTGCGAGTATCCGCACGCACGGGAGAGAATGTGCACGTGCAGCGGGCAAGCGCATGAGGTGAATATATGGCAACGTGTAGCATGATATTTTTCCGACTTTGACAGTCCACCCTTTGGCAGTCATCAATAACTGCCACTTCCTAAAACAGTTCAAAAAAGAAAAATATATGTTATAATGTAAATACCATTTTATGATTGGGTAAAGGGAGGAGAGGAGCAGGTGGGAAAAAGGTATGACCTAGTGAGATAGTAGAAGCATGTGTGTATGAATCCATGTTTGAGGGGTCATGTATCATCGTGCCGTACGTGTTTTAGATCAAGCTTCGAGGTATTGCGAAGTATACATTTGAATTCCTTCTTATCCCGTATTACGGGTCTGTGGATGGGCTGTCAAACTTTACCGAGCTCTTTTCGGCTTTTGGTTGCAACAAATTGGGGAGCACATTTAGTTGATACATGAATGGGGGGATATGTGAGTGCTGATATCTGTATCTATATTCCCTATCGACTGTGTGTCATTACCTGAAGGTTGTAGAGGTGAAGATAAGAAGCAATTATTATAAATGCAGTCATAACCTATGTGAGTTTAATATGCATTCGCCGATTGAAGTCTTGTCTGAAGTCTTGTCTTGATGTACATGTTGTCTGATGTCTCTCGGTGCTTTTGCTATAAATAACGAGCAAAAGTTGTTCCATTGTCCATAAAGTTACAGTCTCTAAAGTGTTGGGCTATCGTAAAAGTTCAAGTCACTAGGAAAATTGGGGCTTGTAGCATAGTTCATCAGTGGTCTGTATAAAAGAGGTTGTCAAATTCTTCTTCCAAGCGGATGTCTTTGTACCTTGGAGGAAAACAAAGGAGAAACGGGTGAAAGAAACGGACCGTGGAATCACATTTTCATCACAACATTGTCTCTATCGTTGGGTCATAAATCAAAATAGTTGTTGTTGTTACAGTGTCTTCGCTCCTTAAACTCATCACCCTGGTATTACTTTTACTCTTCGTTAAAACCTGAACGCATCTAAATATCAGGCCAACCAATATGACGACTCCTAGAATACACAAAAGAAATTTCCCTACATCCATAATAATACCTTGGGCCCATTCTCCTAAGCCCGAGAACCAATTTCGTGGGTTCAACCATGACACCCAACTGGTCAGCTCATTACCCACAGCAGCGAGTGTGAGATTGTGTTTCCTTCGAAACTCCCATTTTAATTGTAAAATGTCATCCATCTTTTGGTCTATGACCTCGGCTGGGTCCTCCGTGCTGTTTGTAATGTACGTGCAGCACTTTATTCCATATTGAGTTGCTAGGGTAACACAATACCCACCTGTCACAGCTGTGAGGTAATTGAGAATCATCCTATGCTGAGCCAGTTCTGTTTTGTAGGCTTGTAACTCTTTCCCAGTGTACCTGAATGTGTCGTCATACATTTCGGTGATATTGTCTAACAAATTTGCAAGCGCAGATATATATTTGTAATTTATCACTCCTCTGGCGGTACGATTGATATCTAACGCGAGTAGGAATTGAATCCCGGTGGATTCATGGATCAGATCAGAGGCTGAATGCTCTGTCCTCTCTATCAGGTGCCGTTTAACGACGTGCTCGTAATGAGTGTGAGTATAAGGAGCTTGGGCACTGCGGTGAATATCTTTCATTTTGTTATGGGTTACAGTCATTACTTCAGGCAGTACTTTTCCAATATAGCACAATCCCTCTGAGTTTGGGGCAAGCCACTTATACGCCTTCCTCCCGCATATGAAATATGCATCATCGGGGAGAACATATGGGACTGAGTATGACATAACCATGTTACAAACTTTCCATGTGAACTCTCCTAACCCTAACTCTCCCATCTGTCTAGTACACGTATCAGGTTGTACGATATGTGCACAGTATCCTGGTGATACTTCTCCAACTCGCATGGTCCTACTTCCTAGAGTATACCTATACCGGAAATATTTTCCATGGTCGGCTATCTGGCGTATAAGTTCGGTGTCTATGGGCATTCTATCGGGTCTGTATGAAAAGGTCATGGTTTGATTACTCCATGACCCTTCCCAATTTCCCGGCTTTCGGGGATTGGAAATGTTAAAGCACACTAAGGACCTATCCACATGATATTGGTGGAGCTTCAAACTAGGAGGACTAGAGATATTAAACCTCTTGTCCACCGGCCTCCCACCACTTAGCTCAAGTACCTCTCCTACAGTTAAAGGGAATGGTACTAGTCCTGATTTGCTATGACCTTGAGGTACTTGAGAGCATACCCAACAGTCTGTCTGGTTTAACACTTTACCCACTAAGGAGTGATAGTCACTCAATGGATGCCGGTCCATGTGAACATTAAAACTGGACTGACACTTCTTTATGCACCCATCCTCAACTATATTGTCACAATGCCTACAGATGCAGTTCTCTTCAGCTAACAATCCTTCACAATTCCTTCTATTGTCAATGCTACCATATCGTTTTCCGATACTCGCCTTTACTCTGAGATTATGTTGCTATTGGAAATTTACGCCTCCGTCTCAGTCATCAGAAACCCATTCCGGATCCTTTCTCGACCTCACTGGTACTCTCACCGAAACAGACTGCTCTGGTCAACATCATGGTCAACAGGAAAACACGGACTGCAGTCTCTTGGGGCGAGTCCATCTTACAGGAGGAGAAAGAGAAATTTGTAATGGGGGCACAAAAAAATACTTTGAGGGGAAAGAAAAATGTTACGATGTCTTATGTCCTCTAGTCTTGTTGTTCCTCTTGCTCTGCTGTCATCTCAAAGGTGCTGTCTCTCAGTCTTCCAAACGAACATTCCGGTGATACAATATTCCTTCCAAATCTGCGATCTTTCTGTTAGGAGCAAAAATCTTGCATTACCATTTGTCTAACTGATGTGTGACATACCATCTTTAAAACATAAGAACATGAGAGAGAAATGAGAGAAAAAAAACAAACGAGAGAGAGAACAATTCATCACATTTTACATTAAACAACAAACAAAAAAAAAAAAAACCATTGTCAGATCTTCCGTTCACCATCAGGCTGTCACACCAACACATCCACCGATATCTTTGCGCAGTCCTCTCCCCACCAGTATTCCCACACTCCACCCTTTTGTGCCTGGCCAGGACACACCGATGTCGGTAGGTCACACTGGGGTTATGTAGACTTCTGCAAAGACCAAGTAGCTATGTGTTGTTTGAGTTCTGCCGATGAACGTCAGAGATGGGGGAAAAAGAAACATTTACAAATAAATTTTACAACGTTTTCCCGGCCGTTCCTGTGTCTACAAGGAACTGACCTCCCAATATCATTAACTGTAACCTCAGGTTTACTACCAGTCCTAATGATCAACTTTCCTGACTGCATATTACAGGTGCGGCCCAAACTTCTTCCTAGGTGATTCCTGATTACAATTTCGTGTGTCATAACTCTGCTCGCGTTCTTGTCTAGGGGGTCTGACTTTATGTGGGCTGTTACAGTTGCTGGCATAATGCCCTTCTCTTTTACAAAGGTAACAAACCCTGGGCTTCCTCCAAGTGCCAGTGACCTGAGGTCTTGGTTGATTTGATGCCTCCTCAAACGCTTGGATGCTCATCACCATCAACCGCTTTCCCTGTACTTCCCTGATTCCTTGGATACCATGGTTATGTTGTTGTCTAGGGGGTTGATATACCTTCTGTAAATTTCTTGATCTACAATCTCTTGCATAATGACTTTCCTTCTGGCAATTATAACACCTTATCACCTTTGACTTACCCACAGGGATCTGAGGCTCCTTACGTCTCTGTGTTTCCCTGTGCTTGCTGATGTTTTGCTCATGCCCAACAGCGGACTTTCTTAATGCAGCCACCGAGATATTTCTCCAGCTTGGGTTGGTGGTCTGTACCCTTGTCCTCAATACCTCCCTCAAACCATTCATTAACACAAATACTGCTACTTCTCTATGCGGTGCACTTGTTTCGATGTTTTCTATACCTGTATACCTAGTCATGTCCTGCAATGCCCGATGGAAATAATTAGAAGTACTTTCCCCTTCGTTTTGTCTTATGGAGAAGATTTCGTTCCACTCGACAACGGCTGGGAAATATACTCCTGTCGGTTGATCTGCTTAATACATTCCTGATTGTGTTCCTCCGTTTGAGGTACTTCCGTGTCTAATTGACAATCAGTAATAAATTTCGCAGGGTCAACACTGGAGGGCAAACATGCCCTCAGCACTGTCTGCCAATCTTTGCTGGTGGGTTCTGTGGAGTTTCCTAGTTCTTTAATGAACCTTTGACATGCAACTATATCTTTCCTAGGATCAGGAAATTCAGACATAATTGACCTCAATTCCATCCGGGACCAGGGACGGCGCATTGCACTGTCCCTGACGGGAATGGTTCCCTGAGCGTCAGTCTTCCCATTGGGGACTGTGATCACCCTGACAGGATTAAACTCAATTACATCATCTTGTGTTGGTTCTACAATATGAGGTACATTTGTTTGTGCGTGATATATAACACCGTACGTACCTGTGGACACGACCTCACCTGACCCTCCGTTAGGGGGTTTGATTATTGCCTTTACCGAATTGGTCGCGTCCACCTGGATGTCTTGTGTGATGGCTGCTGGAAAAGGTGCCGACATCGTGCTGGGCTCACTTTCTTGCTGGTAATCCTGAGGGAAGTTTAACATGGAGTGCAACTTGCACGGGTTAACAGTTGTACATTTAACAGTTTTACTTTTATCATTGTTACATTTGTTACACTTATCCTTAGCAACTGTATTATAGATAAGTGCATTTTTATCATACACCAGTGTGCCACTCTCTGTAACCACCTTCTCTCTTGTTGCCATATTTTTCTTACCACAGTGAGAGTCAGCTGTGTAAGCTAATTCTCCTTGTATTTCACTTGTATTTCACCTTCCTGTTGCCATAACTGTAAATAATCATAATGTTTGATCCGTCTCTTTGCAGATTTAATGAGACATATCCTTCTCCTTAGATTTGGTAACACCTCGGGACCAAAACTGCCTACTTGTGGGAACTTTTCCCCATCATGCACAGTCATTCTTTCCCATTCATTGACCTTTGCGTGTGATCCATTTCGGACTTCCCGGTCTGTATCACACGTTATCCTTGCCGACTCTATTGGCCGGTTTACTAAGTCAACCCGAACCGAGGTTGATCGCCCCCTACCTGAACAACTGGCCCCCATCTTTGCAGGTGTTGCTTTCACTACCTCTGACCTTCAAATCAGGGTCTTCAGTGAACCCTTACAAAAACCAAGATGTCCGGGGTAGGCCGGCGGCGGAAGTTTACCGAGTACCTCCACTCACTCGCCCACGTCGACCAATACGCCCACACACTGCCCTAGCGCTGGTGTACTCTACCTAGGGCCCCTGCGACCTGAACCTCTATTTACTGGAACATGTGGGTGTGATCCGAAGAGCACTTAACCCTTCCCAGTAACTATTGGTTGTTAGAGAATTCCCGAGTGACCAGCGAACCTCCCTTAAAATAAAAAAATTACACAAATCACGTTGGAATGTACAAATAGCGTTTATGACCCCTCTAGCGTACGCAAATGGTACTGGGTCAAGTGACTAACTAATGCACACACTTACGTGCGGTACAATCGTTCTGCACATAAGCAACTAATCTTATGTGCGGAGCGACCAGTGGAATCGAAAATTGTGGCTGCGAATTCCTTCAGCCAGAGCTTAATGGCCTATATGGGTACCGCACCAACCCTTCCTGGTGTTGTGCTTCTTTACTCTTTATCTATAGCGGACTTCTTAGTCTGCTGTACCTAGACCTCCTGGTCTGTCTGGACCTCCTGGTCTGTGTTACAGTAGACCTCCTGGTCTGCTATACTCTAATGCTCTTTTTTTTTTTTAAATGTTTAACAAGGGATGCCTCCCAAGCCACCGTGCAGTCACTTACACGTATGTACCTCACGAGAACTCGATGATTTCCTGTGGTTCAACCCCAAAAATTAGAAACTTATATATATGTATACACACTTTCACCTCATATACTCTTTACTTTCGTTTCTGCGCAGAAATCCCTTTCATTCAGTATCGCAGGCTAATCCCGAGGAGTTGCAACTAGAGAAGGATCTATTAGCTTAAAATTTTGGACACTGAGATTGGTTTGCGCTATTATCGCGTTGCCTCCTTATCGCCTAACTAAAACAATACTATCGTGTTATTTGTATTATGTGGGCGTACCCAGACGCTCCGTTGCGTAATATACGCTCCGTGCGTCGGCCCTTGCGTCGCGTACGCTAGTCCCGCCCTTTGTTAGAGACACATGTACGCAAGCCAGGTATATCCACAGAAATACAATTAACACGTTTATATCAATGTAGATGATCTTTAACTGTAATCATCTACTGAACACCACACCGAACTTCCTTGTATCTTAGGCAAGCCGTGCGCGTGTTTTACAAATTATTCCTTAACGTATTAATATTACTTTTAACTACCAATAGCAACAAATCTTTCTCAGCACGTTATCAATTGTGAAATGGCAAACAGGAAAGTGAGGTGTGAAAATACACAAATGAAAAGAAATACAGGTGTGTGCGTGCGTACGCAAAACAGAAATAAACAGTTTTAAAAGACAATAGCGTACTGTTCTTACCTTCCGGTTCCGGATTCCACCAGCACTCCTACAGCGTAGCGAAACAGACGCTTATATAGCCAGCACTACTGTATCCCTATACGAAGGGATACTGCCTTCCCGCCCTTGCTGACAGATAAAGTCTGTGTTCGTTGGTGCGGATATGTGGAGGACGGACGAGCCGCCAATTGATAAAGCTAACTATTTATCTTATTACATTCACTATAAAATGGGTAAGAGACTCAGTACGCAATTGGCGTATGGGGTACCGTAAGGGTACGCACTTAGCGTAGCAGACGCTTAGCCGTGGTCGAGACCCACATGCGACACGCTCGCTCACAACTTAACGCGTGGTGTCGAGCACGCTATAGGCGGTCGACTACCGTAATGCTAAGCTACTAGCGTAGCGTACGCTCGTGACCACGAGGAGAACACGAGCGGCGCAGACGCTCACGGGATGACACTCGGTAAACCTTGTATGCAACACAGTGAAAGATTGAGTTTGTACTGTAAACCTTGTTTTTGTAATGTGAGCACAATGCAATGCTAATTAACCTCTATTGTATGAAAGCCTCTTGAGCGATTGAGACACTCTGAATACTCTCAGCAATGTAATAAACACACAATACCTTTCTAAGGTTCCAACACATTTACTAACAATATCTAGCTATGAAAAAGTTAAAACAGTTAACAGTTCATACACTACAGGCTAACATCAATATCTAAGCAGGCTAACTACACATACATATACAATATCGTCACAATCTTATACAATAACCGAGAGAGAGAATATGGCAAATACAAACAGAGATTTAGAATGGTTACAGAGAATAACTTAAACACACTGGGGAATGATCGCTGCGCAGCTCTGGTACCAGCTCCGAGTTAGTCAAGATGAAAACCGTTTGTGGAGAGAAAAATGATCTGGCCAGGCTGGCTGTCCTTATATACACTGCGTACAGTATACTACAAAGAGACCTACAGTCTCATTGTTCATTGGACACAGGAATGTCTCCTCGCATCATAACAAAAGGTCATAGGTTAGTTTGAACAGGTGGGCTGTGACTATATCAAACTGCTCAGGTGGGAGGGAATCTGAGAATTCCCGCCGCATGGATAATGAACCGCAAATATAGTAAATGTCCAGAAACTACTAATAGACATAACTATACGCAGGAGCGAGTAATCTTTACCTAACCAGCACCGGATTGTTTCTAATAAAATGTTCTTTAGTTAGGTACCAAACACCACTGCTCAAACCCTGTCTGACCCTTCATATCATGCAAAGAGGAATTTCTCTGTCCAGCGACCAGTTACATTAAACAAACTTACAGTCATCATTAAGGGGAACATTATCTATAAAACATACTATTTGGTTTTATTATTTAACGTTTGAGTCGCCCGCTAGACGCACACACACTCTACCGTAAATGCACATACCACGCGCTCGAGCGCATGGCCGAGGAGGCGCCATCACGCAGCTGCGAGTATCCGCACGCACGGGAGAGAATGTGCACGTGCAGCGGGCAAGCGCATGAGGTGAATATATGGCAACGTGTAGCATGATATTTCTCTAACGTCCTAGTGGATGCTGGGGACTCCGAAAGGACCATGGGGAATAGCGGCTCCGCAGGAGACTGGGCACAAAAGTAAAAAGCTTTAGGACTACCTGGTGTGCACTGGCTCCTCCCCCTATGACCCTCCTCCAAGCCTCAGTTAGATTTTTGTGCCCGAACGAGATGGGTGCAGGCTAAGGGGCTCTCCTGAGCTGCTTAGTGTAAAAGTTTAAAGTAGGTTTTTTATTTTCAGTGAGACCTGCTGGCAACAGGCTCACTGCACCGAGGGACTAAGGGGAGAAGAAGCGAACTCACCTGCGTGCAGAGTGGATTGGGCTTCTTAGGCTACTGGACATTAGCTCCAGAGGGACGATCACAGGCCCAGCCATGGATGGGTCCCGGAGCCGCGCCGCCGGCCCCCTTACAGAGCCAGAAGAGTGAAGAGGTCCGGAAAATCGGCGGCAGAAGACGTCCTCGTCTTCAATAAGGTAGCGCACAGCACTGCAGCTGTGCGCCATTGCTCTCAGCACACTTCACACTCCGGTCACTGAGGGTGCAGGGCGCTGGGGGGGGCGCCCTGAGACGCAATAAAAAACCTTTTTTTGGCAAAAAATACATCACATATAGCTCCTGGGCTATATGGATGCATTTAACCCCTGCCAATTTTTCCATTAAAAAGCGGGAGAAAGGCCGCCGAGAAGGGGGCGGAGCCTATCTCAGCACACTGGCGCCATTTTTTCCTCACAGCTCCGTTGGAGGAAGGCTCCCTGACTCCTCCCCTGCAGTCCTGCACTACAGAAACAGGGTAAAACAAGAGAGGGGGGGCACTAAATTGGCATATTAATATATACAGCAGCTATATTAGGGAAAAACACTTATATAAGGTTATCCCTGTATATATATAGCGCTCTGGTGTGTGCTGGCAAACTCTCCCTCTGTCTCCCCAAAGGGCTAGTGGGGTCCTGTCCTCTATCAGAGCATTCCCTGTGTGTGTGCTGTGTGTCGGTACGCTGTGTCGACATGTATGAGGAGGAAAATGGTGTGGAGGCGGAGCAAATTGCCTGTGTTAGTGATGTCACCCCCTAGGGAGTCGACACCTGACTGGATGGTCTTATGGAAAGAATTACGTGATAGTGTCGGCACTTTACAAAAGACTGTTGACGACATGAGACAGCCGGCAAATCAGTTAATACCTGTACAGGCGTCTCAAACACCGTCAGGGGCTATAAAACGCCAGTTACCTCAGGTCGATACAGACACTGACACGGACACTGACTCCAGTGTCGACGGTGAGGAAACAAACGTATTTTCCAGTAGGGCCACACGTTACATGATCACGGCAATGAAGGAGGTTTTGAACATTTCTGATACTACAAGTACCACAAAAAAGGGTATTATGTGGGGTGTGAAAAAACTACCCGTAGTTTTTCCTGAATCAGATGAATTAAATGAGGTGTGTGATGAAGCGTGGGTTTCCTCCGATAAAAAACTGCTAATTTCTAAAAAATTATTGGCATTATACCCTTTCCCGCCAGAGGTTAGGGCGCGTTGGGAAACACCCCCTAGAGTGGATAAGGCGCTCACACGCTTATCAAAACAAGTGGCGTTACCGTCTCCTGATACGGCCGCCCTCAAGGAACCAGCTGATAGGAAGCTGGAAAATATCCTTAAAAGTATATACACACATACTGGTGTTATACTGCGACCAGCAATCGCCTCAGCCTGGATGTGCAGTGCTGGGGTGGCTTGGTCGGATTCCCTGACTGAAAATATTGATACCCTGGACAGGGACAATATATTATTGACTATAGAGCATTTAAAGGATGCATTTCTATATATGCGTGATGCACAGAGGGATATTTGCACTCTGGCATCAAGAGTAAGTGCGATGTCCATTTCTGCCAGAAGAGGGTTATGGACGCGACAGTGGTCAGGTGATGCGGATTCCAAACGGCATATGGAAGTATTGCCGTATAAAGGGGAGGAGTTATTTGGGGTCGGTCTATCAGACCTGGTGGCCACGGCAACGGCTGGGAAATCCACCTTTTTACCCCAAGTCACCTCGCAGCAGAAAAAGATACCGTCTTTTCAGGCTCAGTCCTTTCGTCCCCATAAGGGCAAGCGGGCAAAAGGCCACTCATATCTGCCCTGGGGCAGAGGAAGGGGAAAAAGACTGCAGCAGACAGCCTCTTCCCACGAACAGAAGCCCTCCCCCGCTTCTGCCAAGTCCTCAGCATGACGCTGGGGCCTTACAAGCGGACTCAGGCACGGTGGGGGCCCGTCTCAAGAATTTCAGCGCGCAGTGGGCTCACTCGCAAGTGGACCCCTGGATCCTGCAGGTAGTATCTCAGGGGTACAAATTGGAATTCGAGACGTCTCCCCCTCGCCGGTCCCTGAAGTCTGCTGTACCAACGTCTCCCCCCGACAGGGAGGCGGTATTGGAAGCCATTCACAAGCTGTATTCCCAGCAAGTGATAATCAAGGTACCCCTCCTACAACAGGGAAAGGGGTATTATTCCACGCTGTTTGTGGTACCGAAGCCGGACGGCTCGGTGAGACCCATTTTAAATCTGAAATCCTTGAACACTTATATAAAAAGGTTCAAGTTCAAGATGGAGTCACTCAGAGCAGTGATAGCGAACCTGGAAGAAGGGGACTATATGGTGTCCTTGGACATCAAGGATGCTTACCTCCATGTCCCAATTTGCCCTTCTCACCAAGGGTACCTCAGGTTTGTGGTACAGAACTGTCACTATCAGTTTCAGACGCTGCCGTTTGGATTGTCCACGGCACCCCGGGTCTTTACCAAGGTAATGGCCGAAATGATGATTCTTCTTCGAAGAAAAGGCGTCTTAATTATCCCTTACTTGGACGATCTCCTGATAAGGGCAAGGTCCAGAGAACAGTTAGAGGTCGGAGTAGCACTATCTCAAGTAGTACTACGACAGCACGGATGGATTCTAAATGTTCCAAAATCGCAGCTGATTCCGACGACACGTCTGCTGTTCCTAGGAATGATTCTGGACACAGTACAGAAAAAGGTGTTTCTCCCGGAAGAGAAAGCCAAGGAGTTATCCGACCTAGTCAGGAATCTCCTAAGACCAGGCCAAGTGTCAGTACATCAATGCACAAGGGTCCTGGGAAAGATGGTGGCTTCTTACGAAGCGATTCCATTCGGCAGATTCCACGCAAGAACTTTTCAGTGGGATCTGCTGGACAAATGGTCCGGATCGCATCTTCAAATGCATCAGCGGATAACCCTGTCTCCAAGGACAAGGGTGTCTCTCCTGTGGTGGTTACAAAGTGCTCATCTCCTAGAGGGCCGCAGATTCGGCATTCAGGATTGGGTCCTGGTGACCACGGATGCCAGCCTGAGGGGCTGGGGAGCAGTCACACAGGGAAGAAATTTCCAGGGCTTGTGGTCAAGCATGGAAACGTCACTTCACATAAATATCCTGGAACTCAGGGCCATTTACAATGCCCTAAGTCAGGCAAGACCTCTGCTTCAGGGTCAGCCGGTGTTGATCCAGTCGGACAACATCACGGCAGTCGCCCACGTAAACAGACAGGGCGGCACAAGAAGCAGGAGGGCAATAACGGAAGTGGCAAGGATTCTTCGCTGGGCGGAAAATCATGTGATAGCACTGTCAGCAGTGTTCATTCCGGGAGTGGACAACTGGGAAGCAGACTTCCTCAGCAGACACGATCTTCACCCGGGGGAGTGGGGACTTCACCCAGAAGTCTTCCACATGATTGTGAACCGTTGGGAAAAACCAAAGGTGGACATGATGGCGTCCCGCCTCAACAAAAAACTGGACAGATATTGCGCCAGGTCAAGGGACCCTCAGGCAATAGCTGTGGACGCTCTGGTAACACCGTGGGTGTACCAGTCAGTGTTTGTGTTCCCTCCTCTTCCTCTCATACCAAAAGTACTGAGAATCATAAGAAGGAGAGGAGTAAAGACTATACTCGTGGCTCCGGATTGGCCAAGACGGACTTGGTACCCGGAAATTCAAGAGATGCTCACGGAAGACCCGTGGCCTCTACCTCTAAGAAAGGACCTGCTCCAGCAGGGACCATGTCTGTTCCAAGACTTACCGCGGCTGCGTTTGACGGCATGGCGGTTGAACGCCGGATCCTGAAGGAAAAAGGCATTCCGGATGAAGTCATCCCTACCCTGATCAAAGCCAGGAAGGATGTGACCGTACAACATTATAACCGTATTTGGCGAAAATATGTTACGTGGTGCGAGGCCAGGAAGGCCCCTACAGAGGAATTTCAACTGGGTCGATTCCTGCATTTCCTGCAAACAGGACTGTCTATGGGCCTAAAATTAGGGTCCATTAAGGTTCAAATTTCGGCCCTGTCAATATTCTTCCAAAAAGAACTAGCTTCTGTTCCTGAAGTTCAGACGTTTGTCAAGGGAGTACTGCATATACAGCCTCCTTTTGTGCCTCCAGTGGCACCTTGGGATCTCAATGTAGTTTTGGGATTCCTAAAATCACATTGGTTTGAACCACTCACCACTGTGGACTTAAAATACACATGGAAAGTGGTAATGCTGTTAGCCCTGGCTTCAGCCAGGCGTGTTTCAGAATTGGCGGCTTTATCCTATAAAAGCCCTTACCTAATTTTTCCTACGGACAGGGCAGAATTGAGGACTCGTCCTCAATTTCTCCCTAAGGTGGTTTCAGCATTTCACTTAAACCAGCCTATTGTGGTGCCTGCGGCTACTAGGGACTTTGAGGATTCCAAGTTGCTGGACGTAGTCAGGGCCCTGAAAATATGTTTCCAGGACGGCTGGAGTCAGAAAATCTGACTCGCTGTTTATCCTGTATGCACCCAACAAGCTGGGTGCTCCTGCTTCTAAGCAGACGATTGCTCGTTGGATTTGTAGTACAATTCAGCTTGCACATTCTGTGGCAGGCCTGCCACAGCCAAAATCTGTAAAAGCCCATTCCACACGGAAAGTGGGTTCATCTTGGGCGGCTGCCCGAGGGGTCTCGGCTTTACAACTTTGCCGAGCTGCTACTTGGTCAGGGGCAAACACGTTTGCTAAATTCTACAAATTTGATACCCTGGCTGAGGAGGACCTGGAGTTCTCTCATTCGGTGCTGCAGAGTCATCCGCACTCTCCCGCCCGTTTGGGAGCTTTGGTATAATCCCCATGGTCCTTTCGGAGTCCCCAGCATCCACTAGGACGTTAGAGAAAATAAGAATTTACTTACCGATAATTCTATTTCTCATAGTCCGTAGTGGATGCTGGGCGCCCATCCCAAGTGCGGATTGTCTGCATTACTTGTACATAGTTATTGTTACAAAAATCGGGTTATTGTTGTTGTGAGCCATCTTTTCAGAGGCTCCTTCTGTTATCATGCTGTTAACTGGGTTCAGATCACAAGTTGTACGGTGTGATTGGTGTGGCTGGTATGAGTCTTACCCGGGATTCAAAATCCTTCCTTATTGTGTACGCTCGTCCGGGCACAGTATCCTAACTGAGGCTTGGAGGAGGGTCATAGGGGGAGGAGCCAGTGCACCCCAGGTAGTCCTAAAGCTTTTTACTTTTGTGCCCAGTCTCCTGCGGAGCCGCTATTCCCCATGGTCCTTTCGGAGTCCCCAGCATCCACTACGGACTATGAGAAATAGAATTATCGGTAAGTAAATTCTTATTTTTTCCGACTTTGACATACCCCACCCAAATTCCGCTGCACATGTTATATCAGCCCCCCCTGCAGTGCACACGGTTTTGCCCAACTGCTAACAAATTTGCTGCTGCGATCAACTCTGAATTAGGCCCACTGACCCATATGACGGTAAAGGTGTCATTATCTTTACTGTGCTAAATTTTGGTTTATCAGATTTTTGTATATTGGAGACTGATCTTGCACTAGTCCATTCTTTTGAACTTTTCTTGGTCCAGCAACTACTATTAATTGAAAACAGAAAATTAGTCCCAAGGTGTAACCAAGACCTATGCAGCCCTATGCACAAAAGGGACCACCAGATCCCTATAGAATACAATAAATACAGAAAATGAGTTTAGTTAAGCGCTCAGTCCCATTCCAAAATATATAAATGTCCAAATATAACCTTTTTAAAGGTGTGATCTTTACAGAAGAACAGCGTACCAAACTCACACTATCGCAAGGTGAATAATTCCCATAAAGGTTTCTTTAACCACCAGTCATCACACGTGTCAGTAGTCAAAATAGGCAATCACCCCAATGATCCCGTTCCTGGGATATTTTACATTGCTGCATCCGTTTAACCATAAACCTACTACACTATGTATTATTCATCTGGCTTTGTTTGAGGTACATCCCATGCTGTAGAGATGACATGTTGAAATGGACAGAAGCGAACAAGTTTTCTACAAGTTCTCTATTGGCTGTAAAGATCACACCTTTGAAAAGGTTTTATTTGGACATTTTATATATACTATTAATTGAAGTATGTGTGTGTTTTGGAAATGCTATTTTTGTGGCAGTTATTACTTGCAGTTTGTTTTATTACTTTCATATTACTTGCAGTTCATATTTTATTGGGTTCCCAGTAGATTCTGAGGAAAACGTATTGAGCCACACTTGTGGAGCCCAGTGTATCCCGCAGCAGAAAACGAGTTTTATGGTAAGAACTTACCTTTGTTAAAACTCTCTCTGCGAGGTACACTGAGCTCCACAAATCACCCACCCTGACGCACTTAGCTTCTTTGGGTTTGTATGGCATTAGCCGCTGACACTTCTCCTGTCGTGAGAGTGTGGTGTATGTGGCTACTAACCGTTGTCGTCTCTCTTCCTGCTACTGCATTGGGCTGGTTAACTAAAAACTGAGCTCCTGTGCGGGTAGGCGGGGTTATAGAGGAGGCGGCGCTATGCATTCTGGGAACAGTCAAAGCTTTTGAGCCTGTTGATGCCTCGGATCAAGATCCTACTCTACACCCCTATGTCTATCCTTGTGGAGCCCAGTCTACCTCGCAGAAAGAGTTTTAACAAAGGTAAGTTCTTACCATAAAACTCGTTATCAAGGGTACTATAATGGAAACTACTGAGGAGGAAAGGGATTTAGGAGTCACTATTTCAAGTGACTTAAAGGCAGGAAAGCAATGTAACAAAGCAATGAGAAAGGCAAGTCAGATGCTTGGTTGCATAGGGAGAGGAATCAGTAGCAGGAAAAAAGTAGTGATAATGCCACCGTATAGGTCATTGGTACGGCCGCATCTTGAATACTGTGTCCAGTTCTGGAGACCATATCTCCTGAAGGATATAAATACATTAGAGAGTGTACAAAGAAGGGCAACTAAAATGTTGCATGGCCTACATCACAAAACTTACCCAGAAAGGCTAAAAGATCTTAACATGTATAGTTTGGAGGAGAGAAGGGAAAGGGGGGACATGATAGAGGCTTTCAAATATACCAAGGGTTTTAACAAAGTTCAGGAGGGAAACATTCTTCAAAGGAAGAGTAGTATTAGAACTCGAGCACATACACTGAAACTGGAGGGAGGCAGGTTCAGGGGAAATTTAAGGAAAACTTACTTCACAGAAAGGGTAGTGGACAAGTGGAATAGCCTCCCATCATAGGTGGTAGAGGCTAAGACTGTAGAGCAATTTAAACATGCTTGGGATAGGCATATGAATATCCTTACAAAGAATTAAGGTTTAAAAAGGGTTGAGATTACCTAAAGGATAAAAAAGGGGCAGACTAGATGGGCCAAGTGGTTCTTATCTGCCGTCAAATTCTATGTTTATGTTTCTATCTAACACAAATCGGGAGTGACGCATGTGCCACTGACTGAGGTTATCTCTTACACACAAAAACCAGTGCCTCGAGGTTTTCCTAAAACCCATGCTCAATTAAATATGCCCCATAGTTTTCCTTTATCATTGGAAACATATATAGTGGTTTAGATAGGGAAATAGTACTATTTTTAGTTGATTGCCAGAACAGTGCCCATAGATCTGGAAATGACTTGGGTGATTCTCCAGAAAGTTAACATAAAGTCCCGTGCATCACACGCTTTTAAAAATGTTTCTCTAACGTCCTAGTGGATGCTGGGGACTCCGTCAGGACCATGGGGATAAGCGGCTCCGCAGGAGACAGGGCACAAAAGTAAAAGCTTTAGGATCAGGTGGTGTGCACTGGCTCCTCCCCCTATGACCCTCCTCCAAGCCTCAGTTAGATTTTTGTGCCCGGCCGAGAAGGGTGCAATCTAGGTGGCTCTCCTAAAGAGCTGCTTAGAGTAAAAGTTTTGTTAGGTTTTTTTATTTTCAGTGAGTCCTGCTGGCAACAGGCTCACTGCATCGAGGGACTTAGGGGAGAGAAGTGAACTCACCTGCGTGCAGGATGGATTGGCTACTTAGGCTACTGGACACCATTAGCTCCAGAGGGAGTCGGAACACAGGTCTCACCCTGGGGTTCGTCCCGGAGCCGCGCCGCCGACCCCCTTGCAGATGCCGAAAAATGAAGAGGTCCAGAAACCGGCGGCAGAAGACTTTTCAGTCTTCATAAGGTAGCGCACAGCACTGCAGCTGTGCGCCATTGTTGTCAGCACACTTCATAACAGCGGTCACTGAGGGTGCAGGGTGCTGGGGGGGGGTGCCCTGGGCAGAAATGATAGTACCTTATTCTGGCTAAAAATACATCACATATAGCCCCTGGGGGCTATATGGATGTATTTAACCCCTGCCAGGTCTCAGAAAAACGGGAGAAGAAGCCCGTCGAAAAGGGGGCGGGGCCTATTCTCCTCAGCACACAGCGCCATTTTCCCTCACAGAAATGCTGGTGGGAAGGCTCCCAGGCTCTCCCCTGCACTGCACTACAGAAACAGGGTTAAAACAGAGAGGGGGGGCACTGATTTGGCGATATGACTACATATATTAAAATGCTATAAGGGAAAAGCACTTATATAAAGGTTGTCCCTGTATAATTATAGCGTTTTTGGTGTGTGCTGGCAAACTCTCCCTCTGTCTCCCCAAAGGGCTAGTGGGTCCTGTCCTCTATCAGAGCATTCCCTGTGTGTGTGCTGTGTGTCGGTACGTGTGTGTCGACATGTATGAGGACGATGTTGGTGAGGAGGCGGAGCAATTGCCTGTAATGGTGATGTCACTCTCTAGGGAGTCGACACCGGAATAGATGGCTTATTTAAGGAATTACGTGATAATGTCAACACGCTGCAAGTCGGTTGACGACATGAGACGGCCGGCAAACATATTAGTATCTGTCCAGGCGTCTAAAACACCGTCAGGGACGTTATAATGCCCATTTTACCTCAGTCGGTCGACACAGACACGGACACTGACTCCAGTGTCGACTGTGAAGAAACAACGTATTTTCCTTTAGGGCCACACGTTACTTGTTAAGGGCAATGAAGGAGGTGTTACATATTTCTGATACTACAAGTACCACAAAAAAGGGTATTATGTGGGGTGTGGAAAAACTACCTATAGTTTTTCCTGAATCAGATAAATTAAATGAAGTGTGTGATGAGGCGCGGGGTTCCTTCGATAGAAAATTATTGGCGGTATACCCTTTCCCGCCAGAAGTTAGGGCGCGTTGGGAAACACCCCTTAGGGTGGATAAGGCGCTCACACGCTTATCAAAACAAGTGGCGGTACCGTCTCCAGATACGGCCGCCCTCAAGGAGCCAGCTGATAGGAGGCTGGAAAATATCCTAAAAAGTATATACACACATACTGGTGTTATACTGCGACCAGCGATCGCCTCAGCCTGGATGTGCAGCGCGGAGGTGGCTTGGTCGGATTCCCTGACTGACAATATTGATACCCTTGACAGGGACAGTATTTTATTTACTATAGAGCATTTAAAGAATGCATTTCTATATATGCGAGATGCACAGAGGGATATTTGCATTCTGGCATCAAGAGTAAGTGCGATGTCCATATCTGCCAAAAGATGTTTATGGACACGACAGTGGTCAGGTGATGCAGATTCCAAACGGCACAAAGATGTATTGCCGTATAAAGGGGAGGAGTTATTTGGGGTCGGTCCATCGGACCTGGTGGCCACGGCAACTGCTGGGAAATCCACCGTTTTTACCCTAAGTCACATCTATGCAGAAAAAGACACCGTCTTTTCAGCCTCAGTCCTTTCGTCCCCATAAGCATATCTGCCCAGGGATAGAGGAAAGGGAAGAAGACTGCAGCAGGCAGCCCATTCCCAGGAACAGAAGCCTTCCACCGCTTCTGCCAAGTTCTCAGCATGACGCTGGAGCCGTACAGGACCTCTGGATCCTACAAGTAGTATCCCAGGGGTACAGATTGGAAAGTCGAGACATTTCCCCTTGCAGGTTCCTGAAGTCTGCTTTACCAACGTCTCCCTCCGACAGGGAGGCAGTATTGGAAACAATTCACAAGCTGTATTCCCAGCAGGTGATAATCAAAGTACCCCTCCTACAACAAGGAAAGGGGTATTATTCCACACTATATTGTGGTACTGAAACCAGAAGGCTCGGTGAGACCTATTCTAAATCTGAAATATTTGAACACTTACAAAGGTTCAAATCAAGATGGAGTCACTCAGAGCAGTGATAGCGAACCAGGAAGAAGGGGACTATATGGTGTCCCGGGACATCAGGGATGCTTACCTCCATGTCCCAATTTGCCCTTCTCACCAAGGGTATCTCAGGTTCGTGGTACAGAACTGTCACTATCAGTTTCAGACGCTGCCGTTTGGATTGTCCACGGCACTCCGGGTCTTTACCAAGGTAATGCCCGAAATGATGATTCTTCTTCGAAGAAAATGAACGACCTCCTGATAAGAGCAAGGTCCAGAGAACAGTTGGAGGTCGGAGTAGCACTATCTCAAGTAGTTCTACGACAGCACGGGTGGATTCTAAATGTTCCAAAACCGCAGTTGTTTCCGACGACACGTCTGCTGTTCCTAGGGATGATTCTGGACACAGTCCAGAAAAAGGTGTTTCTCCCGGAGGAGAAAGCCAGGGAGTTATCCGAGCTAGTCAGGAACCTCCTAAAACCAGGAAAAGTGTCAGTGCATCATTGCACAAGAGTCCTGGGAAAAATGGTGGCTTATTACGAAGCGATTCCATTCGGCAGATTCCACGCAAGAACTTTTCAGTGGGATCTGCTGGACAAATGGTCCGGATCGCATCTTCAGATGCATCAGCGGATAACCCTATCTCCAAGGACAAGGGTGTCTCTCCTGTGGTGGTTACAGAGTGCTCATCTTCTAGAGGGCCGCAGATTCGGCATTCAGGATTGGATGCTGGTGACCACGGAGGCCAGCCTGAGAGGCTGGGGAGCAGTCACACAGGGAAAAAATTTCCAGGGAGTGTGATCAAGTCTGGAGACTTTTCTCCACATAAATATACTGGAGCTAAGGGCAATTTATAATGCTCTAAGCTTAGCAAGACCTCTGCTTCAAGGTCAGCCGGTATTGATCCAGTGGGACAACATCACGGCAGTCGCCCACGTAAACAGACAGGGCGGCACAAGAAGCAGGAGGGAAATGGCAAAAACTGCAAGGATTTTTCGCTGGGCGGAAAATCATGTGATAGCACTGTCAGCAGTGTTCATTCCGGGAGTGGACAACTGGGAAGCAGACTTCCTCAGCAGGCACGACCTCCACCCGGGAGAGTGGGGACTTCATCGGGAAGTTTTCCACATGATTGTGAACCGTTGGGAAAGACCAAAGGTGTACATGATGGCGTCCCGCCTGAACAAAAAACTGGACAGGTATTGCGCCAGGTCAAGAGACTTTCAGGCAATAGCTGTGGATGTTCTGGTAACACCGTGGGCGTACCAGTCGGTGTATGTGTTTCCTCCTCTGCTTCTCATACCCAAGGTATTGAGAATTATAAGACGTAGAGGAGTAAGAACTATACTCGTGGCTCCGGATTGGCCAAGAAGGACTTGGTACCCGGAACTTCAAGAGATACTCACAGAGGACTCATGACCTCTGCCGCTAAGAAGGGACTTGCTTCAGCACGTACCATGTCTGTTCCAAGACTTACCGCGGCTGCGTTTGACGGCATGGCGGTTGAACGCCAGATCCTAAGGGAAAAAGGCATTCCGGAAGAGGTCATTCCTACCCTGGTCAAAGCCAGGAAGGACGTGACCGCACAACATTATCACCACATGTGGCGAAAATATGTTGCGTGGTGTGTGGCCAGGAAGGCTCCACGAAGAAATTTCAACTCGGTCGATTCCTGCATTTCCTGCAAACAGGAGTGTCTATGGGCCTCAGATTGGGGTCCATTAAGGTTCAAATTTCGGCCCTGTCGATTTTCTTCCAGAAAGAATTGGCTTCAGTTCCTGAAGTCCAGAAGTTTGTCAAGGGAGTACTGCATATACAACCCCCTTTTGTGCCTCCAGTGGCACTGTGGGATCTCAACGTAGTGCTGGGATTCCTCAAATCACATTGGTTTAAACCGCTCAAATCTGTGGATTTGAAATATCTCACATGGAAAGTGACCATGATGTTGGCCCTGGCCTCGGCCAGGCGAGTGTCAGAATTGGCGCCTTTGTCTCACAAAAGCCATATCTGATTGTCCATTCGGACAGGGCAGAGCTGCGGACTCGTCCCCAGTTTCTCCCTAAGGTGGTGTCAGCGTTTCACCTGAACCAGCTTATTGTGGTACCTGCGGCTACTAGGGACTTGGAGGACTCCAAGATGCTAGATGTTGTCAGGGCCCTGAAAATATCGGTTTCCAGGACGGCTGGAGTCAGGAAAACTGACTTGCTGTTATCCTGTATGCACCCAACAAACTGGGTGCTCTTGCTTCTAAGCAGACGATTGCTAGTTGGATGTGTAGTACAATTCAGCTTGCACATTCTGTGGCAGGCCTGCCACAGCCAAAATATGTAAATGCCCATTCCACAAGGAAGGTGGGCTCATCCTGGGCGGCTGCCCGAGGGGTCTCGGCATTACAACTCTGCCGAGCAGCTACGTGGTCGGGGGGAGAACACGTTTGTAAAATTCTACAAATTTGATACCCTGGCTAAAGAGGACCTGGAGTTCTCTCATTCGGTGCTGCAGAGTCATCCGCACTCTCCCGCCCGTTTGGGAGCTTTGGTATAATCCCCATGGTCCTGACGGAGTCCCCAGCATCCACTAGGACGTTAGAGAAAATAAGATTTTACTTACCGATAAATCTATTTCTCGTAGTCCGTAGTGGATGCTGGGCGCCCATCCCAAGTGTGGATTGTCTGCAATACTTGTACATAGTTATTGGTACAAAAATCGGGTTATTATTGTTGTGAGCCATCTTTTCAGAGGCTCCGCTGTTATCATGCTGTTAACTGGGTTCAGATCACTTGTTGTACGGTGTGATTGGTGTGGCTGGTATGAGTCTTACCCGGGATTCAAAATCCTTCCTTATTGTGTACGCTCGTCCGGGCACAGTATCCTAACTGAGGCTTGGAGGAGGGTCATAGGGGGAGGAGCCAGTGCACACCACCTGATCCTAAAGCTTTTACTTTTGTGCCCTGTCTCCTGCGGAGCCGCTTATCCCCATGGTCCTGACTGAGTCCCCAGCATCCACTACGGACTACGAGAAATAGATTTATCGGTAAGTAAAATCTTATTTTTCCTTTTAATCTGGTTTGTTTAGAAATTGTTATATGAAAACTTCATTGCTTAGTAGCAATGCCTTACCCTGTAACTTATGACCCACTAAAATCATGGTATTTTGTTGAAGTATGTTGTATGAATATGTGTAGCTGTCCCGTGCATCACGGAGAATCGCCCAGTTGGTATGTTAGGGGGCGATTCAGTTAGCGGTAAGGTTTTGTCAGATGTTAAACCTTGCTTCTATGAGGCAAGCGCAAAAATGAATGAGGTTTTATAGTGTATAGTTACAAATAGGTCGGAAGACTTTTAGGTGGATCAGAATTATATATCATGCGTATCGTATATTGTAGGTCGGTCATCACATCTTCCCACCTGATGTGCTGCACGTTCGATGAGACGATGTAACGAACAGCGGCATGCAGTTACATGTATGCTGTAAGACATTGTGCCGTCATACACTGGACCGATGAGTGTGTACGGTATCCGGACTCCAGGTCGACACACCTTAGGTCGACGCCAATTGGTCGACACACCTTAGGTCGACATGGGCAAAAGGTCGACATGGGCAAAAGGTCGACATGAGTTTTTCACAATTTTTTTCTTTTTTGGAACCTTTTCATACTTAACGATCCACGTGGACTACGATTGGAACGGTAATCTGTGCCGAGCGGAGCGAAGGCACCATGCCAGAAGCAAGGCGAGCGAAGCGGTGCACTAATTGGGGTTCCCGGTCACTCTACGAAGAAAACGACACCAATAAAACATTCATGTCGACCTTTTGTCCATGTCGACCTAAGCTGTGTCGACCAATTGGCGTCGACCTAAGGTGTGTCAACCTTTTTGTTGTCGACCTGGAGTCCCAGACCCGTGTGTATGGCCCGTGTTATGTATTATTACATCGTGCAGTGTGCATCCAGCTTTAACTTACAATATTGTTAGGGAAATAAATAGGGTACATAAGAAATGCTTTTGTATTGAACTTTCTGTATGTGGAATTCTTATTTCCATGTTTTGATAATATACATTATTCTTTGTATACTTTTAGAAAATGAAAAAAAATACAATATAATAAACAGATGAAGCAAGTATTTGCAGTGTAGGACTAAGTTATGATGGCTCCCAGTCAGCAGATGCAAACATAACAAAGCTTGTGTCTAGTCACACTTTCATGCTCTGGTGGTTTTTTTGTTAGTTTTCCTTAGATTAAATACCAGCCAAGTTGCAAAAGTTTTCAAAATTTATTATAGTTGATGCCTGGCTTCTCTGGATACGTGTCTTACTTGGCTCCTATTTTTCCGCTCACAAATGATAGATAATGCAAATTGTAAATGTACTGTAAATTCAGTGGTCCATTGGGTTGTATCTTCACTTTCATAGGGTGATTTCAAGAAATGAAAAGGACAATTAACCCCAAATTTATACGTTTCAGTAAGGCTGGACAAAAGACAGAGGTCCATCGAGTTCAACCCTGAAATGTCTATTAAATCATTTCCTAGATCAACCAGCCCAATTTTTAAAAATGGTTATTTTATTAGTATCTTTCCCTGTAAGAAAGACCTCCAGTCATTTATAAATCCATTGTATCACGCTGAATTTGTATTTAGTGAACTATTTCTTGGTGGTTGTTGTGAAATATGTCACATGCAATTGCATATGTAATAGTCTCTGAAAGTTCCAGCTCTGTGGTAGAGAGTTGTATATTGATGACAGTGTTTTTAATAAGCATTTAACCTTTGTGTGTAGCAGAGCTCGCCTTCCAAGCACATTTTTTTTTCTTCCAACTGGAACAGAAGTGAGATTGCAGCTCTTTTATTTATACATTATATTACCAGTTATTTATATAGCACACATAGGGGTCTGTTCAATTTGCAGCCAAATCCAACAGGTTTTGGCCGTTTACAACAATGGGGCGTATACAGTTGGTTCCAATTACATTTCGGAGCTAATGAATTCGCCCCACTTGTATTCATTTAGGGACGTTTTCGGCAGTTTTGAAGGCATTTTCGCCAATGCCTTTTCACCTTCTTTTATGAAGTGAAAAGGAATTGGCGAAAAATGCCGCGAAAATGGCCCGCATTTTTGGCGGAAAACAAGTGGATTCATTGATCCACGTGTTTTCTGCCCCTGTCGTATCTTTCGCCTAGGCGAAAATACTGCATAGGGAGAATCTCCATTCGCCCTAAAAATAGCAAAAAAGTTTTAGCCTAGGTGAAAAAACTGAGCTAATTGCATACGCCCCAATGGCAATCTGACTTTTTTTAAAGTCGAATTGACATTGTCAGGAACAGGACTAAAATCTGTCAGATTTGGCCGCTAATCCGACAAAACACGTGGATCCATGGCTAATCCGCCGAGCCACGTGTTTTACGACAAGTCGTAATTTCTGACTTGTCGTATAAACAGCAATTTGATTGAGTAGGTCGAATCTGGATTCGACCTTAACATGTTGGAAACTGCCGTTTAGCCGACAAGTCGGGAATTCCGACTTGAATTGAATAGACCCCATAATATGCATCTCTTTGCAGAGAATATTTCAGTAATTCAATAATCCCTGCCCAGTGCAGTTCAGAATTTGTAGTCCCTACCACATGTACATGCAATTAATTACAAATTGCAGGATTTCGGGATTACCTGGCTATGATTGCGTTTTGGATTAAGAGATTAAAAAATAAAATAAAATAAATCTTTAACATGCCAAATATTTCAAGAAATGATGGTGTAGAATTAATGGTGTAGTGACTGGGATCCATTCAGTTGTGCCCTCATCACTATCATGAATATCACAGCATAATAAGCAATGCAGGGGATTAGCCGTGATAAGTAATGAGTGCCCAAAAATAACTGAATAGCTCCTGGTCACTTAGATAGGAGCTACAGCCATGATTAACAATTTATCTGGCAAAGTTTTTTTTCCCAAAAACCGCTCAAATTGAAGGAATTTTTTTTTTTATAATTGAATTAGGTCAAAACATGTATTTAAACTTTATACACTAATACACTTCCAACCAGTAGCAACCATCACAGAAATTGGATCAAAAACATACCAGAAAGACTACAAAGAATACGAAGAAATTGCACAGATGATGATACATTTCTATCACAAAGCGAATCCATAAAAAAGAACTTCATTGAGAAGGGTTATTCCGAATCTGAAATCCAGAAACATATTACAAAGTTGATACAAACAGATAGAAAAGAATTGATCAAATATAAAGAGAAACCACAAACAAAGATTGATTTGCCTTTCATCACACAATATAACAGTAATACAGCACCAGTAGAAGAAATGATACGTAAACATTGGCACATTCTAAAACTGGATGAGACCTGAAAAAAACATAATACCAGATCAACAAAAAATCATCTACTGACGAGCACAATCTCTTAAACAGACCATCGTTAAAAGCCATTTACATCAACAAGGAAATAATGAATGCAATTCCATCAATAAAGGATATCGTCAATGCCTAAATTGTAAAGCTTGCACCATAAGCAATAAGACAACTAAGAAAACAACCAGTTTTTCATCCACAGCAACCGGAAAAATGTACCACATCAATCAAGCTCTCAGTTGTGACACAGAAGGGGTAATCTACCTTTTACAATGTCCGTGTAATCTACAATGCGTCGGTCAGACAAAAAGGAAAGTAAAAGTGAGATTTGCCGAACATATCAACAACATAAAGAAAGGATTACTAACTCATAACGTGTCAAAACATTTTTCTGAAGTACACAACAAAAACCCAAACAGAAGAAATTCATGGTCGTTAAAAAAAATACAACGAAATTGGAGGTGGCAATATATCTGAAGAGTTAAAAAAAAGGTAGAAACAATGAATTTTTGAATTGAAAACTGAGCACCGAGAGGTCTAAATATAGACATTGAGTTAAATCCATTCCTTCAATCTTAACATTTTTTTAAAGTACATTTTTATTAATAGTAACAAGTGGCACCAGAAATAAAAAAAAAAGTCATATGAATTATGTTTTTAACCAATTAAATTTTAAAGATAAGTTAATAATGAAACACATGGTTCCCGCAAAAAGTGAGGTCATTTCCAGCCGGAAGTTCCTGTATTTTTATCAATAAAGTAAAAAATAAAGCATTTTTTAATAAGAATTTATCCTCGAACAAGTGCGATTGGATTGCATGAAACGCATTGGTTACCAAAAAGGGTAAAGCTTTCTGCAAGGCCCCAGCATCGGCCGCATCACGGATCATAACATCAGCCACGTCTGGAGCGAGAGGAGTGACGTCGCGCCGCTCACAGCCCGCTGGACGCAGCGGGACTCAGAGCGCTGCCAGCCCCACCATCGGCTGCACAGAACGGTGACCAGAGCCGCGGCTAACGAATATCAGCGGCTCCAACACCACCAGTGTAGGGACAGGTAGGGAGAGTTACCACCTGTGTAAGTTATCCACAAGACGTGATTTGCAGGCTACCCACATCATCACTCAAAAGAGTGTAAACATTTTACAAATAACCATCTTTTTTTCTAAACAGGTGCCACTAGTAATATATAATATATTAGAGTTAGAACATTAGCGCTCACTCACATTAAAATATAATTCAGTTTTTTAAGTGAGCTGCTTTTTTCAAAGCGCAGCAAATATATAAATTTTTTTTTTACTTGAGAGACATGCCTACACTCGACTCACACAGTTTATTGGACCCACTTCAGTCAGGCTTCCGTTCCCAACACGCCACAGAGAAAGCACTGACTAAAGTGGTTAATGATTTGGTCAATACGAAGTCTAAAGGCCATTACTCACTACTTATTCTTCTAGATCTATCTGCTGCATTTGACACTGTTGACCACTCTCTCCTCATACAAACACTACAATCCCTAGGTCTTAAAGACACAGCCCTTTCTTGGTTCCTATCCTACCTATCTAATCGCTTCTTCAGTGTTCGCTTCTCTGAATCTACCTCCTCTTCGCTACCTCTTTCAGTTGGAGTACCGCAAGGCTCAGTCTTGGGTCCTCTGCTTTTCTCTATCTATACCTCATCTCTTGGTAAACTAATCAGCTCTTTTGGATTTCAGTATCCTCTGTACGCAGATGATACTCAAATCTACCTTTCTTTTTCATTCACTAGGGGTCACTGGAGTACTCTTGGGATATGGACTGCTTTAGCAGAACAAAGGCACTGAATACTTAAATTTAGTAACACTCCTCCCCTCCATATTCCCAGAGTACTTCAGTGTTTTTTCTGTGCTCACAGCAGCAACATGTGTTGTGTGGACCTCCCCCACTTACTTTGAATATTTTATTTTTAATTTTTATTTTTCTAAACTTTATACACATCCCTTCCCCCCCCCTTCCAAAAGGCGTGGGTCCGGGATAGTGAAAGCTGCTACAAGCAGCTGCTGGCGTGTCGGTCCTCACTACAGAGCACCCTCACAGCCAAGAGCAGACAACCTGCAGGAAGGCTGGACGGAGCTTGCAGAAGAAGCTATGTCGTAGCCCCTCACCACAGGCGTCCAGGTATGTTGGGGGACGGGGCGGTCAGCGTACGCTGCCGCCCCGCTGTGTGGGGGACACTTTACTTTCAGCGCCTTCCGCCGCTTACAGTGCGCCGCCGCTGGTTAGTCTTTTAAGCGGCCGCCAGAGCCGCTCAGCCCCGCCGCACAGAGCCCCGTACGTCGGCCGCACTTCCGTTACTCCATACCGCCGCTCCACGGCTCTACAGAGCTCGCTCCCCGGCTCCCTGTACCCGCTCCCCGGCTCCCTGTACCGGCTCCCTGTACCGGCTCCCTGTACCCGCTCCCCGGCTCCCTGTACCGGCTCCCTGTACCGGCTCCCTGTAACTTCCCAGGCTCAGTGTACCCGCTCCCTGCTGGAATAGACAGCGGTACATGGAGCACAAGGGGGGGGAGGAGAAGTCTTCACAGGCAGCGCAGCGCACGGGGGGGAGGGGGTAAAGTGTATAATGCCCATAGCAGCAGCACAAAAGGCTGCATGGGTTGTAAGAATGCATAGGCTATTAAGCCTTTATTAACAGCATATTTCCAGGTTATATATGTCTTTCCACAATTTATGCCCTGCAATGTGATTATAACTGTAAGCATGGCATGGGGGCCATTTTAACCATGCTTCCTGTTTGTGATTCCAGAACATTCCTGTCCTTCATCTCTACTCCACCGGAGGCGCAGGGGTGGTAGTGGGAATTTTGGATCAGATTTCATATAGTACTGGCCATGTGCACTACACTTCGGCCATATATATATATATAGACACACCTTAGTAACAATTTTACTGAGGCGTGCAAGTTGTCCGTCTTTGTCTGTTGTATTGTCTGTCTGCATAATGAGTAAGGCACCAGCGAAAACTAAAAAGCAGTTTCACTGCAATGTCTGTAAGAGTGTGTTACCGGATGGATCTACCACATGTACAGTATGTTTTGTGAATTCATCTACGAATACAATTTCCGCTCCGGTTTCAAAGCCGGTTTCATCCCTGGACCTTCCATGGGCTATGCTAACAGATGTAATGGCTGGGTTGCAAATGAGAATTGGCCGCCGCTCGACAAGAGCGGCAAGATCTGAGTCTCTGGTGAGACCGCCAGAACTACCGGAGGGGTCTCAGCCTTGCCAAAGGTCCAAGTCCACTTTGGGTAGAAGGGATAAATTCCATTTGTCTTATGATTTACCAGTTTCTGCTATGTTGCATTCTGACGATTCTATGCCAGACCTCACTGCGCAAGATGAGGGTGAGGAGGGCGAATTAGACCAGCAGTCAGATGGTGAAGATTTTGACAGCCCAGGCATTGATAATCTCATCAGAGAGCGGTGCGTCAGTCTCTGAAGTTTACAGAAACTGAGGAGCCTCTGACAAATGATGAAGTCGTATTTACTAAACAACAGAGATCTCCAATGTGTTTTCCTGTTTCGGAATCTCTTAATAAGATGTTAGTAGAAACACGGAAGAATCCGGATAAACGGTTTTCTATACCTCGCCGATTTAAGTCTAGTTACCCGTTTCCAGAGTCTGTGACATCTACATGGGAGAGTCCGCCAATGGTGGATTCGTCTGTGTCAAAACTTACAAAGAAGTTAACCATACCGGTACCAATGGCTACTACGCTTAAAAACCCTTCAGACCGTAAAATAGAAGCTATGTTAAAGTCCATGTATATAGCAGCAGGAGTGTTGCTTAGACCTGGCTTGGTTGGCATTTGGGTAACTAAGGCGCGGTTCTTCAAATTGCCATTCAGTCTCTGCTGGATTCAGCAGTTTTGATTCCGGTCCCTGTACACCAACAAGGTCAGGGTTATTATTCCAGTCTGTTTGTGGTACCAAAGCCGGATGGCTCGGTCAGGCCAATATTGAACTTGAAGGGCCTCAATCAGTACGTCACTTACTACAGATTCAATATGGAATCTCTGCGGTCAGTAATTGCAGGTTTAGAGCCACAGGAATTCATGATTGCACTGGATCTCAAGGATGCGTACTTGCACATTCCGATTTAGCCACCTCATCAGAGGTTCTTGCAGTTTGCGATACGGCAGAACCATTACCAGTTTCAGGCTCTACCGTTTGGCCTCTCCTCAGCGCCTCGGGTATTCACCAAAGTGATGTCTCTGATGATAGCTCATCTCAGATCCCAGGGAGTGATAATAGTTCCGTACTTGGACGATCTGCTCATCAAAGCTCCGTCTCAACAGATGCTCCTCCAACATGCGTTGCTAACGTACAATGTACTAGTTCAGCACGGTTGGATTGTCAACTTCAAGAAATCGCATCTGATTCCGTCTCAACGACTTCAATTCCTAGGTATGATTCTCGATACGGTAGATCAAAGAATTTACCTACCAGAACAGAAAGTACAGATTATTCGTCATCTGGTACAATTAGTGCTCAATCCACGCACAGTCTCGGTACATTTGTGCATTCGCCTGTTAGGCACAATGGTGGCGGCTTTCGAAGCGCTTCAGTTCGGAAGATTTCACTCATGTCCTTTTTCAACTGGATGTGCTCGCACAGTGGTCGGGCTCGCATCTGCACATTCACCAGAGGGTGAGGTTGTCGCCACGGGCCAGAGTATCTCTACTCTGGTGGCTCAAAGTACACAATCTAACCGCAGGGAAACTGTTCGGCGCCTGGAATTGGATAATTCTAACGACGGACGCGAGTCTCAGAGGTTGGGGAGCTGTAGTTCAAAATGGTCAGCTCCAGGGTCTCTGGGCGGATCACGAAAGATTGCTGTCTATAAATGTCCTGGAACTCCGGCCAATTTTACAATGCGCTACGACAAGCAGTGCACATGCTTCGGTCTAAGACTGTCCAGGTGCAGTCAGACAACGCGACGGCGGTCGCGTACATCAACAAACAAGGAGGAACGAGAAGCCGCATGGCCATGCGGGAACTAGCTCGAATCCTCAATTGGGCCGAGCATCACCAAGTGATATTGTCGGCAGTGTTCATTCCGGGAGTGGACAACTGGGAGGCGGATTATTTCACCCGTCTGGATTTTCATCCAGGAGAATGGGCATTAAATCCAGAAGTGTTTCACATGTTGATCCAGAGGTGGGGTTACCCTCAAGTAAGTGGACCTGATGGCATCTCGCCACAATCACCAAATGCCCCAGTATGTGTCCAGAACGTGAGATCCAAAGGCAGTGGCGGTGGATGCTCTCACAATCGCGTGGCCCTACAGCCTCGTGTATCTGTTTCCACCGTTTCCGCTACTTCCTCTGTTTCTAAAACGGATCAAAAGAGAGTCCGCCACAGTCATACTAGTGGCGCCTCATTGGCCTCGGAGAGCTTGGTTCTCGGTTCTCAGCGGATTACTCACAGACGATCCTTGGTCGCTCCCGCTACGTCTGGACCTGTTACAACAGGGTCCGTTCCTTTACCCCGATTTAGCGCGGCTGTGTTTGACGGGGTGGCTGTTGAGACCGCCCTCTTAAGAAGAGAGGGCATTCCAGATTCGGTTATACCAACCATGTTACGTGCTAGGAAGCCAGTTACGGCAGCTCATTATTACAGAATTTGGCGTGCCTATATAGGTTGGTGTGAAGCTCGGAAGTTTCTGACATCTTTCAAGTTATCCCGTCTTTTGTTATTTCTACAGACGGGGTTAGATGGAGGACTGCGTTTATCTACACTAAAGGTGCAGGTATCTGCTTTGTCAATTTACTTTCAAAGACGATTGGCTCTATTGCCGTCTGTACACACCTTTCTGCAAGGTGTCCTCAGAGTACAGCCTCCATTTATTCCACCTACAGCGCCATGGGACTTGAATCTGGTTTTAGATTTCTTACAGTCTTCATATTTTGAACCCTTGCAACAAGTGGGTATTAAGTTTCTCACTTGGAAAACAATTTTTCTCCTAGCCTTAGCTTCGGCAAGGCGTGTTTCAGATTTGGGTGCCGTATTTGGTGTTTCATGATGACAGAACGGAACTTCGGACGAGTCCCGCTTTCCTGCCAAAGGTAGTGTCAT
The DNA here is from genome assembly GCF_028390025.1 of Pseudophryne corroboree. Classification (NCBI taxonomy): domain Eukaryota; kingdom Metazoa; phylum Chordata; class Amphibia; order Anura; family Myobatrachidae; genus Pseudophryne; species Pseudophryne corroboree. The sequence goes on from NC_086445.1 coordinate 546,979,804, forward strand.
CTTTTCACATCAATCAACCAATGGTAGTTCTGGTGTTAACAGAAGATTCTGGAACTTTGGATGTGGTAGGCGCACTACGCGTTTATGTATCCCGAACGTCTACAGTTCATAAGACGGATACGTTGTTTGTTCTCTCTGATGCTGCCAAGATGGGTTGGCCAGCTTCTAAGCAGACCTTATCCAGATGGATTAAACTGACCATACGTCAGGCTTACCTTCATGCTAGGTTACAGCCGCCTACATCAGTAACAGCTCATTCCACACGTTCTGTGGGAACTTCATGGGCAGCTGGTCGTGGGGCTTCTACGACGCAGCTTTGCCGTGCGGCTACATGGTCATCAGTGCACACGTTGGTGCGCTTTTACAAGTTTGATACGTTTGCGGCATCAGCAGCTAACTTTGGCCGCCTAGTGTTACAGGTGCCAAACAGCTCTCCCGCCCACGGGGGAAGCTTTGGTACGTCCCAAGAGTACTCCAGTGACCCCTAGTGGATGAAAAAGAAAATAAGATTTTGGTACTTACCAGGTAAATCCTTTTCTTTAAATCCATAGGGGGCACTGGACGCCCACCCAGTGCAGTTCTACCTGGTTTGTGGTAAGTTCAGGGGATCTTATGGTAACACATTCTCACCGACTGGTTCAAATTTTCAATTTCTATCGGTTATGGTGTCAACTGTTTAGTTGTCAGTAACGTTGTGTGTCAACTTTTTTGTTGTCCGTTATGTTATATGTAATTCTCCATTGTTAACCTCTCTATCGTTCCTGTTCGGCTCAGTAAAAAACACTGAGGTACTCTGGGAATAAGGAGGGGAGGAGAGTTACTAAATTTAAATATTCAGTGCCTTTGTTCTGCTAAAGCCGTCCATATCCCAAGAGTACTCCAGTGCCCCCTCTGGATTCAAAGAAAAGGATTTACCTGGTAAGTACCAAAATCCTATTATCCTCCCCTGACTTGTCCCTATCTGTACTGGACCGTGTCACTGAATGCCTTTCTGCCATTTCATCCTGGATGACATCTCGCCACCTCAAACTTAATATTTCAAAGACAGAGTTATATTTACACCGGCCAATAGTTGGTACCAACCTGATATCTCTATCACTGTTGAAAACTCAACTATCTACCCTACCCCACAAGCTCGCTGCCTAGGTGTCATCCTTGACTCTGATCTGTCCTTTGTTCCCCACATTCAATCTGTCTCAAGATCGTGTTACATGCATCTAAAAAACATATCCAAAATACGACCATACCTTACACTAGACTAGGGGTGGGCAACAGGTGGCGGGCCGGATGCGGCCCGCGGACCGATCCTGCCTGGCCCGCTGTGCCCCACCAGAGTGCAATGACAAGCGGCCGACATGCCGCTTGTCATTGCACTGCTCTCCGACGCGGCGCCGCTGAGGAAATCCCGGTCACGTCACAGGGTCAGCTGACCGGGATTTCCTCTGTTATCATGCGCTGGGCGGCACGGGGGCGGGCACTGCAGTGAGCAGGAGCGGCGGCCGAGAAGCGGCGGCCAGTGAGGAGAAGTGGCGGGCAGCGAGCGGGAGCAGGAGAGGCCACATCAGCAGTGACTCCGGCCGGCAGCAGCGCGGATCATCGGACAGCGGGGATCGTCTGCCACTGTGACAAACAGGTAAACCCCCTGTCCAGCCAGCCCCTGGATCACTGCTTAAGCTGCCATATAGGTTTAGGGGTGGGGAGGGAGGGGAGTTAAAAACTGCAATATAGGTTTAGGGGAGGGGGGGGGGGAAGGGGGGTAGGGACTGTCTGCCGTAATGTGTAAAAACGGGGGCGCTGTCTGCCATAATGTGTAAAAACGGGGGCGCTGTCTGCCGTAATGTGTAAAAAGGGGGACGCTGTCTGCCGTAATGTGTAAAAACGGGGGCGCTGTCTGCCGTAGTGTGTAAAAACGGGGGCGCTGTCTGCTGTAATGTGTAAAAAGGGGACGCTGTCTGTCGTAATGTGTAAAAAGGGGGACGCTGTCTGCCGTAATGTGTAAAAAGGGCACGCTGTCTGCCGTAATGTGTAAAAAGGGACCTCTTTGAGTATTTAGTGTGTGGCCCTCGAATATTCGCTGGAAGTGTTAAGGGGCCCCCCAGCTGAAATAATTGCCCACCCCTGCACTAGACACTGCTTAAACTCTAATCCATGCTCTCATTATCTCCCGTATTGATTATTGCAATAGTCTCCTAACTGGTCTTCCCAAAACGAGACTCTCACCACTACAATCCATTCTGAATGCAGCTGCGAGGCTAATCTTCCTCGCTAGATGTTCATCGTCTGCAGATCCACTCTCAGTCCCTCCATTGGTTGCCTGTATTCTACCGCATTCAATATAAAATACTCTTACTTACACACAAGTCCATTAACCAAACTACACCAACGTACATCACTTCGCTTAACTCAAAATGTCTCCCATCCCGACCTCTTCGCTCTTCACAAGACCTGCGTCTCTCATCCACACTCATTACTCGCTCCCACTCATGATTGCAGGACTTTCATCGGGCTGCACCCACTCCGTGGAATTGCCCTACCATGTACAATAAGACTCTCCTCTAGTCTCCAAACCTTCAAGCGTTCCCTGAAAACTCACCTCTTCAGGCAAGCGTATCAAATTCCAGAACCGCCCACATAACTTTCATAAACCTTCCTATCAAATTGCATCCACTCTGTACAGTCTACACATATCCTCACATGTCTTCTCATTCTTCACTTTCCCTTCCTCTCAAACCCGGTTCATCATTGCTGTATGACCATATCATACAGCCCACCAAGAACCTTTGCAATCTGGCGGACAACTATGCAATAGATAGCACCTTTCCTATTTCCCTATAGATTGTAAACTTGCGAGTAGGGCCTTCCTACCTCTGACTGTTATTATCCAGTTTGTTTTATCATTGTTATTTCCAATTGTAAAGCGCAACGGAATTTGCTGCGCTATATAAGAAACTGTTAAATAATAAATAAATTACATTGTCTTTACAAGGGGAGGATGTATCAGCCATTGTTTATGTATAATGAGAGCTTTTGAATGTGAATGTTAAGTAGCACTTCTTTTTGTAGAGAACGCTGGAGGGAGCAACAGAAGTATCCTATATGCTTAGAAGATATTTTAGCTGTATCTATATATCCAGTACGTAGTCCATGCACACAGTTGTAGATGCTAGTCGCCTGATATATATAATACTATTATTGAGTTCCACATGTGCAAAGTACCAGACTATATTGCTCTTTCTCTCTCTTATGATCCCATGTGAGCATTCCTGAGTTCCTTGGCCAATAGGGTCCAGAGGTCATCCCATCTCAATAGTGCTGTTCAAATAAGCTTTAAAAGTCTCATCCTTAGTATGCACACCAGTTATTTTAGCACTTTTGTTGGTCACTAGTAATACTGCATGATCAGACTCATGTCTTTTTAATTTCTACAGAAATTGGTCATCTGGATGCTATTTGGATTTCCAAAAAGACTTCATTTTAAGGAAGTGTTGAATCGTTTATCACGACTGTATTATTCATATATTTTATTTGCTGATTAAAGCAGACACTTAAGGAGTTCTGAGTTGAGCGCTATTATTTATGTATTCAATTCATGTGTACTAGGGTTAACGTTTGTCAGAAACCAATTAACCTACCAGTATGTGTTTGGATTGCATGTGGAAACCGATGCAAATATAGAGAGAACATACACACTTTACACATTTTAGGTCCATGGAGAGAATCGAACCCAAGACCTCAGTCCTGTGGAGCAGCATGCCTAACATTGCACAAACTGTGCTGCCCATTAATATATTACTGATGAAATCTGTGACCATTCTAAAAGCTAATGTTACGTTGAAGGGTGTGCATCATTGCATTTCTTCCCCAAACCTTTGGTTCCTGTGTAATCCTTTTCTTTTTAAATATATTTTTGTTACTAATTTAGCAGCAGCCGCTAGATAAGAAAGACTTTGATAAGTGCAATTGAAAATACAATAAGACCAGAAAGAAACGAATAACTGAGATTAATAATTTAATTAGGTAGCAAATGCACCTAAAAATGGGAAAACCCCAGAAATATTAGTGCTGGCACAGTCTTTTCCATTGTTTGCCGGTGACTGCATATCTTCCCTGTCTCCCTGAGCTATCGATGGTTTACAATTCAGTTCTCTATTATATTTTACAACAAGTATGTGATGGATATTGAGATTTCTAATGATTTTATTTGAATAAGAATGCATCTTTTCCCATCTAGAATCTACTTATCCTTACTCCGTTTGCTCATTTACAACACTATGCCCTACCACCCTATTGAGCATTAGATTATTTACCTCCTGATATCATGGTTGCATCTGTCACGTTATATCCAATACTGGTGGATGCCACATTGACCCCCCTTGTGTTTAGTTGTTGTGAACGCTATGGAATAGAGAAGGCAGCTGCCATACCGCTGTATTTCGTGAGCAGAAGGGGGTATTGGGTTACTGGAACCCATGGGTTCTGAACCTATAACTTCTCTGCATGCTTATGCTGGAGTAAGACTAGTAATAATAACATGATTTGACAGCAGGGGTATGCTTTAGTGGTTATTTGGTATCCAGATATTTTCCTAAAGTTGTATGATATACAGCAAGTTGTTTTTTCCATTTTATTTGACATGCTATATATTTCTCTAACGTCCTAAGTGGATGCTGGGGACTCCGTAAGGACCATGGGGAATAGCGGCTCCGCAGGAGACTGGGAACATCTAAAGAAAGCTTTAGGACTATCTGGTGTGCACTGGCTCCTCCCCCTATGACCCTCCTCCAAGCCCCAGTTAGATCTCTGTGCCCGAACGAGAAGGGTGCACACTAGGGGCTCTCCTGAGCTTCTTAGTGAAAGTTTTAGTTTAGGTTTTTTATTTTCAGTGAGACCTGCTGGCAACAGGCTCACTGCATCGAGGGACTAAGGGGAGAAGAAGCGAACTCACCTGCGTGCAGAGTGGATTGGGCTTCTTAGGCTACTGGACATTAGCTCCAGAGGGACGATCACAGGCCCAGCCATGGATGGGTCCCAGAGCCGCGCCGCCGGCCCCCTTACAGAGCCAGAAGACAGAAGAGGTCCGGAAAATCGGCGGCAGAAGACATCCTGTCTTCACCAAGGTAGCGCACAGCACTGCAGCTGTGCGCCATTGCTCCTCAGCACACTTCACACTTCGGTCACTGAGGGTGCAGGGCGCTAGGGGGGGGGGGGGCGCCCTGAGCAGCAATAAAAACACCTTGGCTGGCGAAAATACATCACATATAGCCCCCAGGGCTATATGGATGAATTTTAACCCCTGCCAGAATCCATAAAAAAGCAGGAGAAAAGTCCGCGAAAAAGGGGCGGAGCCTATCTCTGCACACTGGCGCCATTTTCCCTCACAGCTCAGTTGGAGGGAAGCTCCCCTGGCTCTCCCCTGCAGTCACTACACTACAGAAAGGGTTAAAAAAGAGAGGGGGGCACTAATTAGGCGCAGTATTAACAATACAGCAGCTATAAGGGGAAAAACACTTATATAAGGTTATCCCTGTATATATATAGCGCTTTGGTGTGTGCTGGCAAACTCTCCCTCTGTCTCCCCAAAGGGCTAGTGGGGTCCTGTCCTCTATCAGAGCATTCCCTGTGTGTGTGCTGTATGTCGGTACGTTTGTGTCGACATGTATGAGGAGAAAAATGATGTGGAGACGGAGCAGATTGCCTGTAATAGTGATGTCACCCCCTAGGGGGTCGACACCTGAGTGGATGAACTGTTGGAAGGAATTACGTGACAGTGTCAGCTCTGTATAAAAGACAGTGGTTGACATGAGACAGCCGGCTACTCAGCTTGTGCCTGTCCAGACGTCTCATAGGCCGTCAGGGGCTCTAAAGCGCCCGTTACCTCAGATGGCAGATATAGACGCCGACACGGATACTGACTCCAGTGTCGACGGTGAAGAGACAAATGTGACTTCCAGTAGGGCCACACGTTACATGATTGAGGCAATGAAAAATGTTTTACACATTTCTGATAATACGAGTACCACCAAAAAGGGGTATTATGTTCGGTGAGGAAAAACTACCTGTAGTTTTCCTGAATCTGAGAAATTAAATGAGGTGTGTGATGATGCGTGGTTTTCCCCCGATAACAACTGATAATTTCTAAAATGTTATTGGCATTATATCCTTTCCCGCCAGAGGTTAGGGTGCGTTGGGAAACACCCCCTAGGGTGGATAAAGCGCTCACACGCTTGTAAGGGCTCTACCCTCTCCTGAGATGGCCGCCCTTAAGGATCCTGCTGATAGAAAGCAGGAGGGTATCCTAAAATGTATTTACACACATACTGGTGTTATACTGCGACCAGCAATCGCCTCAGCCTGGATGTGCAGTGCTGGGTTGGCGTGGTCGGATTCCCTGACTGAAAATATTGATACCCTAGATAGGGACAGTATATTTTTGCCTATAGAGCATTTAAAAGATGCATTTCTATATATGCGTTATGCACAGCGGAATATTTGCCGACTGGCATCAAGTCTAAGTGCGTTGTCCATTTCTACCAGTAAAGGGTTATGGACACGTCAGTGGTCAGGTGATGCGTATTCCAAACGGCATTTGGAAGTATTGCCTTAATAAGGGGAGGAGTTATTTGGGGTCGGTCTTTCAGACCTGGTGGCCACGGCAACAGCTGGGAAATCCACGTTTGTACCCCAGGTCGCCTCTCAACATGAGAAGACGCCGTATTATCAGGCGCAGTCTTTTCGTGGACAAGCGGGCAAAATGTTCCTCATTTCTGCCCTGTGACAGAGGGAGAGAAAAAAGGCTGCAGAAATCAGCCAGTTCCCAGGAACAGAAACCCTCTCCCGCCTCTGCCAAGCCCTCAGTATGACGCTGGGGCTTTACAAGCAGAATCAGGCACGGTGGGGGGCCCGTCTCAATGAATTTCAGCGCGCAGTGGGCTCACTCGCAAGTAGACCCCTGGATCCTTCAGGTGATATCTCAGGGGTACAAATTAGAATTCGAGACGTCTCCCCCTCGCCGTTTCCTAAAGTCGGCTTTACCGATGTCTCCTTCTGACAGGGAGACAGTTTTGGAAGCCATTCACAAGCTGTATTCCCAGCAGGTGATAATCAAGGTACCCCTCCTGCAACAGGGAACGGGGTATTATTCCACACTGTTGTGGTACCGAAGCCGGACGGCTCGGTGAGACCGATTCTAAATCTAAAATCTTTGAACACTTACATACAGAGGTTCAAATTCAAGATTGAGTCACTCAGAGCAGTGATTGCGAACCTGGAAGAAGGGGACTACATGATGTCTCGGGACATCAAGGATGCTTACCTTCATGTCAAAATTTACCCTTCTCACCAAGGGTACCTCAGGTTTATGGTACAGAACTGTCACTATCAGTTCAGACGCTGCCGTATGGATGGTCCACGGCACCCCGGGTCTTTACCAAGGTAATGGCCGAAATGATGATATTCCTTCGAAGGAAGGGAATTTTAGTTATCCCTTACTTGGACGATTCCCTGATAAGGGTAAGATCCAGGGAACAGTTGGAGGTCGGTGTAGCACTATCTCAGGTAGTGTTGCGGCAGCACGATTGGATTCTCAATATTCCAAAATCGCAGCTGGTTCCGACGACTTGTCTTCTGTTCCTAGGGATGATCCTGGACACAGTCCAGAAAAAGGTGTTTCTCCCGGAGGGGAAAGACAGGGAGTTATCCGAGCTAGTCAGGAACCTCCTAAAACCGAGCCAAGTCTCAGTGCATCAATGCACAAGGGTTCTGGGTAAAATGGTGGCTTCCTACGAAGCAATCCCATTCGGCAGATTCCACGCAAGAACTTTCCAGTGGGACCTGCTGGACAAATGGTCCGGGTCGCATCTTCAGATGCATCAGCGGATAACCCTGTCACCAAGGACAAGGGTGTCCCTCCTGTGGTGGTTGCAGAGTGCTCATCTTCTAGAGGGCCGCAGATTCGGCATTCAGGACTTGGTCCTGGTGACCACGGATGCCAGCCTGCGAGGCTGGGGAGCAGTCACACAGGGAAGGAATATCCAGGGCTTATGGTCAAGCCTGGAGACATCACTTCACATAAATATCCTGAAGCTAAGGGCCATTTACAATGCTCTAAGCTTAGCAAGACCTCTGCTTCAAGGTCAGCCGGTGTTGATCCAGTCGGACAACATCACGGCAGTCACCCACGTAAACAGACAGGGTGGCACAAGAAGCAGGAGGGCAATGGCAGAAGCTGCAAGGATTCTTCGCTGGGCGGAAAATCATGTGATAGCACTGTCAGCAGTATTCATTCCGGGAGTGGACAACTGGGAAGCAGACTTCCTCAGCACGACCTCCACCCGGGAGAGTGGGGACTTCACCCAGAAGTCTTCCACATGATTATAAACCGTTGGGAAAAACTCGACAGGTATTGCGCCAGGTCAAGGGACCCTCAGGCAATAGCTGTAGACGCTCTGATAACACCGTGGGTGTACCAGTCAGTGTATGTGTTCCCTCCTCTGCCTCTCATACCCAAGGTACTGAGATTGATAAGATGGAGAGGAGTAAGCACTATATTCGTGGCTCCGGATTGCCCAAGAAGGACTTGGTAACCGGAACTTCAAGAGATGCTCACGGAGGATCCTTGGCCTCTACCTCTAAGAAGGGACCTGCTCCAACAAGGACCCTGTCTGTTCCAAGACTTACCGCGGCTGCGTTTGACGGCATGGCGGTTGAACGCCGGATCCTGAAGGAAAAAAGAGCCCTGGCCTGGGCCAGGCGCGTGTCAGAATTGGCGGCTTTATCCTGTAAAAGCCCTTATCTGATTTTCCATTCGGACAGGGCGGAATTGAGGACTCGTCCTCAGTTTCTCCCTAAGGTGGTTTCAGCGTTTCACCTGAACCAACCTATTGTGGTGCCTGCGGCTACTAGGGACTTGGAGGACTCCAAGTTGCTAAACGTTGTCAGGGCCCTGAAAATATATATTTCCAAGGAAGGTGGGCTCATCTTGGGCGGCTGCCCGAGGGGTCTCGGCTTTACAACTTTGCCGAGCAGCTACTTGGTCAGGAGCAAATACGTTTGTAAAATTCTACAAAATTGATACCCTGGCTGAGGAGGACCTGGAGTTCTCTCAATTGGTGCTGCAGAGTCATCCGCACTCTCCCGCCCGTTTGGGAGCTTTGGTATAATCCCCATGGTCCTTACGGAGTCCCCAGCATCCACTTAGGACGTTAGAGAAAATAAGAATTTACTTACCGATAATTCTATTTCTCGTAGTCCGTAGTGGATGCTGGGCGCCCATCCCAAGTGCGGATTGTCTGCAATACTGGTACATAGTTATTGTTACCAAAAAATCGGGTTATTGCTGTAGTGAGCCATCTTTTCTAGAGGCTCCTCTGTTATCATGCTGTTAACTGGGTTCAGATCACAAGTTGTACAGTGTGATTGGTGTGGCTGGTATGAGTCTTACCCGGGATTCAAAATCCTTCCTTATTGTGTACGCTCGTCCGGGCACAGTATCCTAACTGAGGCTTGGAGGAGGGTCATAGGGGGGGAGGAGCCAGTGCACACCAGATAGTCCTAAAGCTTTCTTTAGATGTGCCCAGTCTCCTGCGGAGCCGCTATTCCCCATGGTCCTTACGGAGTCCCCAGCATCCACTACGGACTACGAGAAATAGAATTATCGGTAAGTAAATTCTTATTTTTGTCCTACAGGTGGTGTTTCACAAGATGTCACCAAATGAAACTTTATTCTTGGAAAGCACCAACAAGATTTACAAAGATGACATCTCCAATAGTTCTTTTGTCAATTTCCAAATATGGGACTTTCCAGGACAAGTGGACTTCTTTGACCCTACCTTTGACTATGAAATGATTTTCAGAGGGACAGGAGCATTAATATATGTGATTGATGCCCAGGTGACTGTCATTTTTCCTTTTCACGTGATATCCAATTTTATGGTCAATGTAGCTTTTGTTATGCTGGGTACACACTGCTCGATTTATATATGCAGATTAATTTATCTATAGCCATATCGGGCAGTGTGTTGTGCATACACACTGCCCGATCCATCGTGACTGACGTCACGTACTGAGTGGGCATTTACATGTGCCCACCCAGTTCAGCAGTCAATCAACGCTGGCTGCTGCAGCATGTGTATGGGCGGTAAGCTGACCACCCGTACACACACGACGCACCAATATTTCTCATATGTCCTAGAGGATGCTGGGGATGCTTCCAGAACCATGGGGTATAGACGGGATCTGCAGGAGAAATGGGCACACTTTAAGACTTTAAAAGGGGTGTGAACTGGCTCCTCCCTCTGTGCCCCTCCTCCAGACTCCAGTTAGATTCTGTGCCCAGTGAGACTGGATGCACACTGAGGAGCTCTCAAGAGTTTCTCTGAAAAATACTTTATTAGGTTTGTTATTTTCAGGGAGACCTACTGGCTACAGGCTCCCTGCATCGTGGGAGTGAGGGGAGAGAAGTCAGACCTACTTCTTAAGAGTTCAAGGGCTCTGCTTCTTATAGGCCCTACACACTGGCCGATTTTCTGAAAGATATGAACGATCTCGTTCATAAATGAACGAGAACTCGTTCATATCTTTCAGTGTGGAGACTCCAGCGATGAACGATGCGCGGCCCCGCGCTCGTTCATCGCTGGTCTCCCGTCGGCTGTGCATGCAGGCCAATATGGACGATCTCGTCCATATTTGCCTGCACTTCAATGCAGCCGCGTGACGGGGGGAGTGAAGAAACTTCACTCCCCCCGTCACTGCCCCCCCGCCGCCGGGTCGCTCGTCGGACGTTTTGGCCGTCGGGCACCTCGGCGGCGCATCGTCAAATGAGTAGGGCCCATTAGGCTGCTAGACACCATTAGCTCCAGAGGGTTCGATCACTACGGTACGCCTAACTGCTTGTTCCCGGAGCTGCGCCGTCACCCCCCTCACAAAGCCAGAAGATAGAAGCCGGGTGAGTATGAGAAGATCAGAAGACTTCAGTGACGGCAGAAGACGGCGTCTGAGGTGCCGCGCTGCGCGCCATGCTCCCACACATAACACAGCACTGCAGGGGGGGCGCCCTGGGCAGCATGAATACCTCAAATCAGACTGGCATGAGTTATAATAGTGCCCCGGGCACTAGTTAAGGGACCCCCGCCAGTATAAACATATTTTTCTCTGACGTCCTAGTGGATGCTGGGGACTCTGTAAGGACCATGGGGAATAGACGGCTCCGCAGGAGACTGGGCACATCTAAAGAAAGATTTAGGTCTATCTGGTGTGCACTGGCTCCTCCCCCTATGACCCTCCTCCAAGCCTCAGTTAGATTTCTGTGCCCGGCCGAGCTGGATACACACTAAGGGCTCTCCTGAGCTCCTAGAAAGAAAGTATAGTTTAGGTTTTTTATTTTACAGTGAGACCTGCTGGCAACAGGCTCACTGCAGCGAGGGACTAAGGGGAGAAGAAGCGAACCTACCTAAGTGGTGGTAGCTTGGGCTTCTTAGGCTACTGGACCCCATTAGCTCCAGAGGGATCGCACACAGGACCCGACCTCGTCGTCCGTTCCCGGAGCCGCGCCGCCGTCCCCCTTACAGAGCCAGAAGCTAGAAGGTCCGGAAAATCGGCGGCTGAAGACTTCTGTCTTCTCCAAGGTAGCGCACAGCACTGCAGCTGTGCGCCATTGCTCCTCATTCTCACCACACACTTCGGTCACTGATGGGTGCAGGGCGCTGGGGGGGGGGCGCCCTGAGCAGCAATATTAACACCTTGGCTGGCAAAACTGACACCATATATAGCCCCAGAGGCTATATAGGTGTAAATTACCCCTGCCAGAATAACTCAAAAAGCGGGAGAAAGCCCGCCGAAAAAGGGGCGGAGCCATCTCCCTCAGCACACTGGCGCCATTTTCCCTCACAGCTCCGCTGGAAGGATCGCTCCCTGGCTCTCCCCTGCAGTCCTGCACTACAGAAAGGGTAAAAAAGAGAGGGGGGGGGGGGGACAAATTTAGGCGCAGTATAATATATATATGCAGCTATAAGGGAAAACACTCTTAATAGGTGATATCCCTGTGGTATATAGCGCTCTGGTGTGTGCTGGCATACTCTCCCTCTGTCTCCCCAAAGGGCTTTGTGGGGTCCTGTCCTCTGTCAGAGCATTCCCTGTGTGTGTGCTGTGTGTCGGTACCGCTGTGTCGACATGTATGATGAGGAAAATGATGTGGAGGCAGAGCAAATGCCTGTAAATGTGTTGTCACCCTCTGTGGAGTCGACACCTGTGTGGATGGACTTATGGAAGGAATTACGTGACAGTGTCAGCTCCTTACATAAAAGGTTTGACGACATAGGGCAGCCGGCTACTCAGCTTGTGACTGTTCCAGCGTCTCAAATGTCATCAGGGGCTTTAAAACGTCCGCTACCTCAGATGGCAGACACAGATGTCGACACGGATACCGACTCCAGTGTCGACGACGGTGAGACTAGTGTACCCTCTGATAGGTCCACCCGTTACATGATTGAGGCAATGAAAAATGTATTACACATTTCTGATAATACCCTTTTTTGTGGTACCTGAGGTACTATGTTCGGTGAGAAAAAACTACCAGTAGTTTTTCCTGCATCTGAGGAATTAAATGAGGTGTGTGAGGAAGCCTGGACTTCCCCCGATAAGAAATTGATAATTTCTAAACGGTTATTGGCAGCGTACCCTTTCCCGGCAGAGGATAGGTCACGTTGGGAAACGTCCCCTAGGGTAGATAAAGCGCTTACACGTTTATCAAAACAGGTGGCACTACCGTCTCCGGATACGGCCGCCCTAAAGGATCCTGCTGATAGAAAGCAGGCGGCTACCCTAAAAGCTATATATACACACACGGGCATTATATTGCGACCAGCGATTGCATCAGCATGGATGTGCAGTGCTGCTGCTGCGTGGTCAGATTCCCTGTCGGATAATATTGATACCCTGGATAGGGACACTATTTTGCTGACAGTGGAGCATATAAAAGACGCTGTCTTATACATGCGTGATGCACAGAGGGATATTTGCCGGCTGGCATAAAAAATAAGCGCAATGTCCATTGCCGCCAGAAGGGGGTTATGGACTCGGCAGTGGTCAGGTGATGCCGATTCAAAAATGCACATGGAAGTTTTGCCTTATAAGGGGGTGGAACTGTTTGGGGATGGTCTTTCAGACCTCGTTTCCACAGCTACGGCTGGGAAATCGACATTTTTGCCACAGGCTACCCCACAGAAAAAGAAGGCACCGTATTATCAAGTTACAGTCCTTTCGGCCCCATAAACACAAGAGGGCGCGAGGCGCATCCTTTCTGCCGAGAGGCAAAGGTAGAGGGAAAAAGCTGCAGCATACAGCCAGTTCCCAAGAGCAAAAGTCCTCCCCCGCGTCCGGTAAGTCCACAGCATGACGCTGGGGCTTCACAGGCGGATCCGGGTACGGTGGGGGCCCGTCTCAGAAATTTCAGCACACAGTGGGCTCTCTCACAGGTGGATCCCTGGGCCCTTCAAGTAGTATCTCAGGGGTACAGGCTGGAATTCGAGACGTCCCCCCCCCCCCCCCCCCCCCGCCGTTTTCTAAAATCTGCCTTACCAGCAACTCCCTCTGCCAGGGAGGCAGTGTTGGTGGCTATCCAAAAACTGTATTCACAGCAAGTGATTGTCAAGGTACCCCTCCTTCAGCAAGGGAAGGGTTACTATTCCACAATGTTTGTGGTACCGAAACCGGACGGTTCGGTGAGACCCATCTTAAATTTAAAATCCTTGAACACATATCAAAAGGTTCAAGTTCAAGATGGAATCGCTCAGGGCGGTTATTGCGAGCCTGGACGAGGGGGATTACATGGTCTCCCTGGACATCCAGGATGCGTACCTGCATGTCCCCATTTACCCTCCTCACCAGGAGTACCTCAGATTTGTGGTACAGGACTGTCACTATCAGTTCCAGACGCTGCCGTTCGGGTTATCCACGGCACCGAGGGTCTTTACCAAGGTAATGGCCGAAATGATGATAATCCTTCGCAAGAAGGGAGTTTTAATTATCCCGTACTTGGACGATCTCCTGATAAAGGCGAGGTCCAAGGAACAGTTGGTAGTGGGGGTAGCACTTTCTCGGGAAGTGCTACAACAGCACGGCTGGATTCTCAATATTCCAAAGTCACAGCTGGTCCCGACGACACGTCTTCTGTTCCTGGGAATGATTCTGGACACAGACCAGAAAAAAGTGTTTCTTCCAGTGGAAAAAGCCGAGGAGTTGTCATCTCTAGTCAGAGACCTCCTAAAACCGGGACAGGTGTCAGTACATCAATGCACACGAGTCCTGGGAAAAATGGTAGCTTCGTACGAAGCGATTCCATTCGGAAGGTTCCACGCAAGGACTTTCCAGTGGGACCTGTTGGACAAATGGTCCGGGTCCCATCTCCAGATGCAACAGCGGATAACCCTGTCGGCAAGGACCAGGGTGTCGCTGCTGTGGTGGCTGCAGAGGGCTCGTCTACTAGAGGGCCGCAGATTCGGAATACAGGACTGGGTCCTGGTAACCACGGATGCCAGCCTTCGGGGCTGGGGCGCAGTCACACAGGGAAGAAATTTCCAAGGACTGTGGTCAAATCAGGAGATTTCGCTTCACATAAATATTCTAGAGCTAAGGGCCATTTACAATGCCCTAAGCCAAGCAAGGCCCCTGCTTCCGAACCAGCCGGTACTGATCCAATCAGACAACATCACGGCGGTCGCCCATGTAAACAGACAGGGCGGCACAAGAAGCAGGAGGGCAATGGCAGAAGCCACAAGGATTCTCCGATGGGCGGAAAATCATGTGTTAGCACTGACAGCAGTGTTCTTTCCGGGAGTGGACAACTGGGAAGCAGACTTCCTCAGCAGGCACGACCTCCACCCGGGAGAATGGGGACTTCATCCAGAAGTCTTCCAAATGCTGGTAAACCGGTGGGAAAGACCACAGGTGGACATGATGGCGTCCCGCCTCAACAAAAAGCTAAAAAGATATTGCGCCAGGTCAAGGGACCCTCAGGCGATCGCTGTGGACGCTCTAGTAACACCGTGGGTGTACCAGTCGGTTTATGCGTTTCCTCCTCTGCCTCTCATTCCCAAGGTACTGAGAATAATACGAAGGCGAGGAGTGAAAACTATACTCGTGGTTCCGGATTGGCCAAGAAGAGCTTGGTACCCGGAACTTCAAGAGATGCTTTCAGAGGACCCTTGGCCTCTGCCGCTCAGACAGGACCTGCTGCAGCAGGGGCCCTGTCTGTTCCAAGACTTACCGCGGCTACGTTTGACGGCATGGCGGTTGAACACCGGATCCTGAAGGAAAAGGGCATTCCGGAGGAAGTCATCCCTACCCTGATCAATGCCAGGAAGGATGTCACCGTAAAACATTATCACCGCATTTGGCGGAAATATGTTGCTTGGTGTGAGGCCAGGAAGGCTCCAACGGAGGAATTTCACCTGGGTCGATTCCTGCATTTCCTGCAAGCAGGGGTGACGTTGGGTCTCAAATTGGGGTCCATTAAGGTCCAGATTTCGGCCCTGTCGATTTTCTTCCAGAAAGAACTGGCTTCACTGCCTGAAGTTCAGACTTTTGTCAAAGGAGTTCTGCGTAATCAGCCTCCCTTTGTGCCCCCAGTGGCACCTTGGGATCTCAATGTGGTTTTGGAGTTCCTGAAATCACATTGGTTTGAACCACTTAAGACTGTGGATTTGAAATATCTCACGTGGAAAGTGGTCATGCTGTTGGCTCTGGCTTCGGCCAGGCGTGTGTCAGAATTGGCGGCTTTGTCCTATAAAAGCCCTTATCTGATTTTCCATATGGATAGGGCAGAGTTGAGGACTCGTCCTCAGTTTCTCCCGAAGGTGGTATCATCAGCGTTTCACTTGAACCAGCCTATTGTGGTGCCTGCGGCTACTAGGAACTTGGAGGATTCCACGTTACTGGACGTAGTCAGGGCCCTGAAAATTTTTGTTTCCAGGACGGCTGGAGTCAGGAAAACTGACTCGCTGTTTATCCTGTATGCACCCAACAAACTGGGTGCTCCTGCTTCTAAGCAGACTATCGCGCGCTGTATTTGTAGCACTATTCAGCTGGCGCATTCTGCGGTGGGACTACCGCAGCCTAAATCTGTAAAAGCCCATTCCACAAGGAAGGTGGGCTCATCTTGGGCGGCTGCCCGAGGGGTCTCGGCTTTACAACTTTGCCAAGCTGCTACTTGGTCAGGGGCAAACACGTTTGCAAAATTCTACAAATTTGATACCCTGGCTGAGGAGGACCTGGAGTTCTCTCATTCGGTGTTGCAGAGTCGTCCGCACTCTCCCGCCCGTTTGGGAGCTTTGGTATAATCCCCATGGTCCTTACGGAGTCCCCAGCATCCACTAGGACGTCAGAGAAAATAAGAATTTACTCACCGGTAATTCTATTTCTCGTAGTCCGTAGTGGATGCTGGGCGCCCATCCCAAGTGCGGATTGTCTGCAATACTTGTAAATAGTTATTGTTACACAAATCGGGTTGTTATTGCGAGCCATCTGTTCAGAGGCTCCGTTGTTATCATACTGTTAACCGGGGTTCCTATCACGAGTTATATGGTGTGATTGGTGTGGCTGGTATGAGTCTTACCCGGGATTCAAAATCCTTCCTTATTGTGTCAGCTCTTCCGGGCACAGTGTCCTAACTGAGGCTTGGAGGAGGGTCATAGGGGGAGGAGCCAGTGCACACCAGATAGACCTAAATCTTTCTTTAGATGTGCCCAGTTGCCCAGTCTCCTGCGGAGCCGTCTATTCCCCATGGTCCTTACGGAGTCCCCAGCATCCACTACGGACTATGAGAAATAGAATTACCGGTGAGTAAATTCTTATTTTAAGCGGGACTGAAGCGCCCCATGTAGTGGGCGGGGCTTAGCCCACATAGCTCTGACCAGCGCCATTTTCTCTCCTCAGAAGCTGCAGAGACGCTGGCCCTGTCCTCCACACTGCTGTACATGTAACAGGGTGCAAAACGGGGGACACACACAAATAATTTGCTGAATATATATATATATATATATATCTCCTGTATAGAACAGTCCCCTCCCCATCTCCGCCCAGTGCCCTCCCTATCTCCGCCCAGTACCCTGTCTTCCTTCTCCCCGGCCCGTACACTCTCTGGTGACAGAGCAGCCGCTGACTGTGAGCGGAACTCACACTACCCGCCTCACAGACTAGCGGCTGCTGCAGAGTTCAGGGGGACATGCTGAGCACTGGCAGCTGCTCTCGCTCCCCCTCCCACTCGCAGCAACCACCCGCATCTGCCCCCCACCCACGGCACTCCCGCCCTCTCCCCCTCCCGCAGCACCAACATCCGCGGCACTCCCGCTCAGAGGCGTCACTTACTGTTATAACACCCGGTGCGGTCGCGGGTGAAAAGGGGGCGTGGCTTCGCGGAAGGGGGCGTGGCTTCACGTCCCGACCCCCGTTTTCGGCACATTGTGGGTCGGGGGATACGGCCTTCACCCGGACACTGCTGAATCTGCAGTGCTGGCTTCTGCGCTGTCACAGGAGCCGGCACTTTGGTGTCACCCCTCAGAGGGTAACACCCGGGTGCGGCCCGCACCCCCCGCACCCACGTTGTGGCGCCACTGCTCCTGCCCCCTCCCCCACCCGTAGCACAAACACCCGCCGCATCAAGCCACCACCCGCGGCACTCCCGCCCCCTCCCCCACCCAGAGCACCAACACCCGCGGCAACCAACCGCATTCGCCCCCCATCCGCGGCACTCCCACCCTCTCCCCCACCCGCAGCACCAACACCCGCGCCACCTACCCGCGGCACCCACCGCATCCACCCACCACCCGTGGCACTCCACCCCCACCCGCAGCACCAACATCCGCACCACCAGTGGCACTCTGCCCCCTCCCCCACCCACAGCACCAACACCCGCTGCCCCCCCCTGCGGCACCCAACGCATCCCCCACATCCGCTCCCACCCGCGGCACTCCCGCCCCCACCCGTAGCTCCCACACCTGCAGCACCCCCCGCCTCTCCCCCACCCGCTGCAACCCTGCCCCTCCCCCATACCCACCCTCTCCCCCACCTGCAGCACCAACACCCGCGCCACCTACCCGCGGCACTCACCGCATCCACCCACCACCCGTGGCACTCTACCCCCACCCGCACCACCCGTGGCACTCTGCCCCCTCCCCCACCCACAGCACCAACACCCGCTGCGGCACCCAACGCATCCCCCACATCCGCTCCCACCCGTAGCTCCCACACTTGCAGCACCTCCCCCACCCGCTGCAACCCTGCCCCTCCCCCATACCCTCCTCTCCCCTGCCCCTCCCCCATACCCTCCTCTCCCCCCCGCTGCACCCTTCACCCAACCCGCACCACCACTGCATCTGCCCCTCATGCACCCCCCCCCCCTCCCCCCCCCAAACCCTTGGAATCCCAGCAGCTGCCTCCCACCACCCAACTGCACCACCACTGCTCCAGCCCCTGCCCCCCCTCCGCACTTGTACCCCCACCCATGGCACCACGCCCCCACCCCAAGCACCCCCCCTCCCCCATCCACGGCACTCCCACACCAGCTTCTCCCACACCCACATCACCCCTGCTCCCAAACCCCCACCCATGGCACCCCCGTCCCTCTCCTACGCACAGCACTCCCACACCCGCCCCTGCAACCGTGGCACACTCAAACCCACCCCCACCCCCAAATGCACCACACCGGCAAACCGCCCCCTCCCCCACCCTTGGCACCCCCCCACTCTACCCCCATACCCACCTCTCCCCCCGCTACACCCCTGCATCCTCCACTCCACCCGCACCACCACCGCATCTGCCCCTCCTGCACCCACCCCTGCCCCATCCGCAACACCCCTGCTCCTGCACCCCCTCCACCACCCACGCCACACCCCCAACCCTCGGATCCCCTGCAGCGGCCTTCCACCCCCCATCCGCACCACCACTGCACCCGCCACTGCCCCCCCACACCTGTCCCCCCACCCATGGCACAACGCCCCCATGCCCAGAACCCCCCCCCCCCCCCCCCCTCCCCTACCCACGGCACTCCCACACCAGCTTCTCCCACAGCCCCCCCAAACCTCCCAAACCCACATCACCCCTGCTCCCAACTCCCCACCCATGGCACCCCGACCCTCCACTACGCACAGCACCCCTGCTCCCGCACCCCCACCCTACCTGCAGCACCCCCCCACCCTACCTGCAACCGTAGCACCCTCACCCCCACCCACCCCCAACCGCACCACCCCGGCTAACTGCCCCCTCCCCCACCCGCACCACCACATTTGCCCCTTCTGCACCCGCCCCTCCCCCATCCGCAACACCCCTGCTCCCTCCCCCACCCTCTGAAACCCCCGCAGCCGCCTCCCACACCCCAACCGCAGCACTACTGCACCCGTTCCTGCCCTCCGCACCTGTCCCCACACCCATGGCACCACACTCCCACCCGCAGCCCCCCACTCCTCCACCCACGGCACTCCCACACCAGCTTCTCCCACACCCATATCACCCCTGCTCCCAACCCTCCACCCATGGCACCCCGCCCCTCCCCTACGCACAGGACCCCTGCTCCCCCACCCCCATCCCTCCCCTTCCTGCAGCACCACCCGCCCCCGCAACCGTGGCACCCTCACACCCACCCAACCGCACCAGCCCGCCAAATAGCCCCCTCCCCCACCCACAACACCCCTGCACCCGCCCCTCCCCCCCCCCCCCTCCACCACCCGCAACACCACCACAGCCGGCCCTCCCCAACTGCGTTAACCCCGCACCAGCCCATTGTGTATAAGTGGCGCTGCTACCTGTGCACACTGTGTGTATAAGCGGCTCTGCTACCTGTGGGCACTGTGTGTATAAGCGGCTTTGCTACCTGTGGGTATTGTGTGTATACGCCGCTCTGCTACCTGTGGGTATTGTGTGTACACGTGGCTCTGCTACC